>NC_069501.1:743217673-743392673 GCF_027579735.1 Bombina bombina | reverse complement strand
GTCTCTTACTGCTTGAGGTATGACACATTCTAACAAGACGATGTAATGCTGGAAGCTGTCATTTTCCCTATGGGATCCGGTAAGCCATGTTTATTAAGATAGTAAATAAGGGCTTCACAAGGGCTTATTAAGACTGTAGACTTTTTCTGGGCTAAATCGATTCATTATTAACACATATTTAGCCTTGAGGAATCATTTATTCTGGGTATTTTGATATGATTATATCGGCAGGCACTGTTTTAGACACCTTATTCTTTAGGGGCTTTCCCTAATCATAGTCAGAGCCTCATTTTCGCGCCGGTATGGCGCACTTGTTTTTGAGGACAGCATGGCATGCAGCTGCATGTGTGTGGAGCTCTGATACATAGAAAAGTCTTTCTGAAGGCATCATTTGGTATCGTATTCCCCTTTGGGCTTGGTTGGGTCTCAGCAAAGCAGATTCCAGGGACTGTAAAGGGGTTAAATATAAAAACGGCTTCGGTTCCGTTATTTTAAGGGTTAAAGCTTCCAAATTTGGTGTGCAATACTTTTAAGACTTTAAGACACTGTGGTGAAATTTTGGTGAATTTTGAACAATTCCTTCATACTTTTTCGCAATTGCAGTAATAAAGTGTGTTTAGTTTAAAATTTAAAGTGACAGTAACGGTTTTATTTTAAAACGTTTTTTGTGCTTTGTTATCAAGTTTATGCCTGTTTAACATGTCTGAACTACCAGATAGATTGTGTTCTGACTGTGGGGAAACCAAGGTTCCTTCTCATTTAACTATATGTATTTTATGTCATAAAAAAATTTAGTAAAAATGATGCCCAAGATGATTCCTCAAGTGAGGGGAGTAAGCATGGTACTGCATCATCCCCTCCTTCGTCTACACCAGTCTTGCCCATACAGGAGGCCCCTAGTACATCTAGTGCGCCAATACTCCTTACTATGCAACATTTAACGGCTGTAATGGATAATTCTATCAAAAACATTTTAGCCAATATGCCCACTTATCAGCGAAAGCGCGACTGCTCTGTTTTAGAAAATTCTGTAGAGCATGAGAACGCTGATGATATGGTTTCTGAAGGGCCCCTACACCAGTCTGAGGGGGCCAGGGATGTTTTGTCTGAGGGAGAAATTTCAGATTCAGGAAACATTTCTCAACAAGCTGAACCTGATGTGATTACTTTTAAATTTAAGTTGGAACATCTCCGCGCTCTGCTTAAGGAGGTGTTATCCAATTTGGATGATTGTGATTATCTGGTCATTCCAGAACCACTATGTAAAATGGAAAAGTTCTTAGAGGCCCCGGGGCCCCCCGAAGCTTTTCCTATATCCAAGCGGGTGGCGTACATTGTTAGTAAAGAATGGGACAGGCCCGGTATACCTTTAGTACCTCCCCCCATATTTATAAAATTGTTTTCCTATAGTCGACCCCAGAAAGGACTGATGGCAGACAGTCCCCAAGGTCGAGGGGGCGGTTTCTACTCTACACAAGCGCGCCACTATACCCATAGAAGATAGTTGTGCTTTCCAAGATCCTATGGATAAAAAATTAGAAGGTCTGCTAAAGATGTTTGTTCAGCAAGGTTCCCTTCTACAACCAATTGCATGCATTGTCCCTGTCACTGCAGCCGCGTGTTTCTAGTTTGATGAGCTAGGAAAGGCGATTATTAGTAATTCTTCTTCTTATGAGGAGATTACGGACAGAATTCGTGCTCTTAAATTGGCTAATTCTTTCACCCTAGACGCCACCTTGCAATTGGCTAGGTTAGCGGCGAAAAAATTCTGGGTTTGCTATTGTGGCGCAGAGCGCTTTGGTTAAAATCTTGGGCAGCGGATGCGTCTTCCAAGAACAAATTGCTTGACATTCCTTTCAAGGGGAAAACACTCTTTGGCCCTGACTTGAAAGAGATTATCTCTGATATCACTGGGGGCAAGGGCCACGCCCTTCCTCAGGATAGGTCTTTTCAAGACCAAAAATAAACCTAAGTTTCGTCCCTTTCGCAGAAACGGATCAGCCCCAAGGGCTACGTCCTCTAGCAGGAAGGTAATACTTCTCAAGCCAATCCAGCCTGGAGACCTATGCAAGGCTGGAACAAAGGAAAGCAGGCCAGGAAACCTGCCACTGCTACCAAGACAGCATGAAATGCGGGCCCCCGATCCGGGACCGGATCTGGTGGGGGGCAGACTCTCTCTCTTCGCTCAGGCTTGGGCAAGAGATGTTCTGGATCCTTGGGCGCTAGAAATAGTCTCCCAAGGTTATTCTCTGGAGTTCAAGGGGCTTCCTCCAAGGGGGAGGTTCCACAGGTCTCAGTTGTCTTCAGACCACATAAGAAGACAGGCATTCTTACATTGGGTAGAAGACCTGCTAAAAATGGGAGTGATTCATCCTGTTCCATTAGGAGAACAAGGGATGGGGTTCTACTCCAATCTGTTCATAGTTCCCAAAAAAGAGGGAACGTTCAGACCAATCTTAGATCTCAAGATCTTGAACAAGTTTCTCAAGGTTCCATCGTTCAAGATGGAAACCATTCGAACACTTCTTCCTTCCATCCAGGAAGGTCAATTCATGACCAAGGTGGATTTCAAGGATGCGTATCTACATATTCCTATCCACAAGGAACATCATCGGTTCCTAAGGTTTGCATTCCTGGACAAGCATTTCCAGTTCGTGGCATTTTCTTTCGGATTAGCCACTGCTCCTAGGATTTTCTCATAGGTACTTGGGTCCCTTCTGGCGGTGCTAAGACCAAGGGGCATTGCTGTAGTACCTTACTTGGACGACATTCTGATTCGAGCGTCGTCCCTTCCTCAAGTAAAGGCTCACACGGACATTGTCCTGGCCTTTCTCAGATCTCACGGATGGAAAGTGAACGTGGAAAAGAGTTCTCTATCTCCGTCAACGAGGGTTCCCTTCTTGGGAACTATAATAGACTCCTTAGAAATGAGGATTTTTCTGACAGAAGCCAGAAAAACAAAACTTCTAGACTCTTGTCGGATACTTCATTCCGTTCCTCTTCCTTCCATAGCGCAGTGCATGGAAGTGATAGGTTTGATGGTAGCGGCAATGGACATAGTTCCTTTTGTGCGCATTCATCTAAGACCATTACAACTGTTCATGCTCAGTCAGTGGAATGGGGACTATTCAGACTTGTCTCCGAAGATACAAGTAAATCAGAGGACCAGAGACTCATTCCGTTGGTGGCTGTCCCTGGACAACCTGTCACAAGGGATGACCTTCCGCAGACCAGAGTGGGTCATTGTCACGACCGACGCCAGTCTGATGGGCTGGGGCGCGGTCTGGGGATCCCTGAAAGCTCAGGGTCTTTGGTCTCGGGTAGAATCTCTTCTACCGATAAATATTCTGGAACTGAGAGCGATATTCAATGCTCTCAAAGCTTGGCCTCAGCTAGCGAGGGCCAAGTTCATACATCAACCATCAGGGGGGAACAAGGAGTTCCCTAGCGATGGAAGAAGTGACCAAAATCATTCTATGGGCGGAGTCTCACTCCTTCCACCTGTCTGCTATCCACATCCCAGGAGTGGAAAATTGGGAAGCGGATTTTCTGAGTCGTCAGACATTGCATCCGGGGGAGTGGGAACTCCATCCGGAAATCTTTGCCCAAGTCACTCAACCGTGGGGCATTCCAGACATGGATCTGATGGCCTCTCGTCAGAACTTCAGAGTTCCTTACTACGGGTACAGATCCAGGGATCCCAAGGCGGCTCTAGTGGATGCACTAGTAGCACCTTGGACCTTCAAACTAGCTTATGTGTTCCCGCCGTTTCCTCTCATCCCCAGGCTGGTAGCCAGGATCAATCAGGAGAGGGCGTCGGTGATTTTGATAGCTCCTGCGTGGCCACGCAGGACTTGGTATGCAGATCTGGTGAATATGTCATCGGCTCCACCATGGAAGCTACCTTTGAGAGACCTTCTTGTTCTAGGTCCGTTCGACCCACTCCAGCTGACTGCTTGGAGATTGAACGCTTGATCTTATCAAAGCGAGGGTTCTCAGATTCTGTTATTAATACTCTTGTTCAGGCCTGAAAGCCTGTAACCAGAAAAATTACCACATAATTTGGTATATCTGTTGGTGTGAATCTGCAGGATTCCCTTGGGACAAGGTTAAGATTCCTAAGAGTCTATCCTTCCTTCGAGAAGGATTGGAAAAAGGATTATCTGCAAGTTCCTTGATGGGACAGATTCTGCCTTGTCTGTGTTACTTCACAAAAAGCTGGCAGCTGTGCCAGATGTTCTAGCCTTTGTTCAGGCTCTGGTTAGAATCAAGCCTGTTTACAAAATTTTGACTCCTCCTTGGAGTCTCAACCTAGTTCTTTCAGTTCTTCAGGGGGTTCCGTTTGAACCCTTACATTCCGTTGATATTAAGTTATTATCTTGGAAAGTTTTGTTTTTGGTTGCAATTTCTTCTGCTAGAAGAGTTCAGAATTATCTGCTCTGCAGTGTTCTTCTCCTTATCTGGTGTTCCATGCAGATAAGGTGGTTTTGCGTACTAAACCTGGTTTTCTTCCAAAAGTTGTTTCTAACAAAAACATTAACCAGGAGATAGTTGTGCCTTCTTTGTGTCCTAATCCAGTTTCAAAGAAGGAACGTTTGTTGCACAACTTGGATGTAGTTCGTGCTCTCAAATTTTACTTAGCAGCTACTAAGGATTTCAGACAAACTTTGTCTTTGTTTGTTGTTTATTCTGGTAAACGGAGAGGTCAAAAAGCAACTTCTACCTCTCTCTCCTTCTGGATTAAAAGCATTATCCGATTGGCTTATGAGACTGCCGGACGGCAGCCTCCTGAAAGAATCACAGCTCACTCCACTAGGGCTGTGGCTTCCACATGGGCCTTCAAGAACGAGGCTTCTGTTGATCAGATATGTAAGGCAGCGACTTGGTCTTCACTGCACACTTTTTCTAAATTTTACAAATTTGATACTTTTGCTTCTTCTGAGGCTATTTTTGGGAGAAAGGTTTTGCAAGCCGTGGTGCCTTCCATTTAGGTGACCTGATTTGCTCCCTCCCTTCATCCGTGTCCTAAAGCTTTGGTATTGGTTCCCACAAGTAAGGATGACGCCGTGGACCGGACACACCTATGTTGGAGAAAACAGAATTTATGTTTACCTGATAAATTACTTTCTCCAACGGTGTGTCCGGTCCACGGCCCGCCCTGGTTTTTTTAATCAGGTCTGATAATTTATTTTCTTTAACTACAGTCACCACGGTAACATATGGTTTCTCCTATGCAAATATTCCTCCTTAACGTCGGTCGAATGACTGGGGTAGGCGGAGCCTAGGAGGGATCATGTGACCAGCTTTGCTGGGCTCTTTGCCATTTCCTGTTGGGGAAGAGAATATCCCACAAGTAAGGATGACGCCGTGGACCGGACACACCGTTGGAGAAAGTAATTTATCAGGTAAACATAAATTCTGTTTTTTAGGTTTCCAGATAGATTCAGTGTCCATGACTCTTTCTTTGACAGACAAGAGACGTCTAAAATTGATATCAGCTTGTCAAAACCTTCAGTCACAATCATTCCCTTCGGTAGCCTTATGCATGGAAATTCTAGGTCTTATGACTGCTGCATCGGACGCGATCCCCTTTGCTCGTTTTCACATGCGACCTCTTCAGCTCTGTATGCTGAACCAGTGGTGCAGGGATTACACAAAGATATCTCAATTAATATCTTTAAAACCGATTGTACGACACTCTCTGATGTGGTGGACAGATCACCATTGTTTAGTTCAGGGGGCTTCTTTTGTTCTTCCGACCTGGACTGTAATTTCAACAGATGCAAGTCTTACAGGTTGGGGAGCTGTGTGGGGGTCTCTGACAGCAAAACAGAATTTATGTTTACCTGATAAATTTCTTTCTCCAACGGTGTGTCCGGTCCACGGCGTCATCCTTACTTGTGGGATATTCTCCTCCCCAACAGGAAATGGCAAAGAGCCCAGCAAAGCTGGTCACATGATCCCTCCTAGGCTCCGCCTACCCCAGTCATTCGACCGACGTTAAGGAGGAATATTAGCATAGGAGAAACCATATGGTACCGTGGTGACTGTAGTTAAAGAAAATAAATTATCAGACCTGATTAAAAAAACCAGGGCGGGCCGTGGACCGGACACACCGTTGGAGAAAGAAATTTATCAGGTAAACATAAATTCTGTTTTCTCCAACATAGGTGTGTCCGGTCCACGGCGTCATCCTTACTTGTGGGAACCAATACCAAAGCTTTAGGACACGGATGAAGGGAGGGAGCAAATCAGGTCACCTAAATGGAAGGCACCACGGCTTGCAAAACCTTTCTCCCAAAAATAGCTTCAGAAGAAGCAAAAGTATCAAACTTGTAAAATTTGGTAAAAGTGTGCAGTGAAGACCAAGTCGCTGCCCTACATATCTGATCAACGGAAGCCTCGTTCTTGAAGGCCCAAGTGGAAGCCACAGCCCTAGTGGAATGAGCTGTGATTCTTTCAGGAGGCTGCCGTCCGGCAGTCTCGTAAGCCAATCTGATGATGCTTTTAATCCAAAAAGAGAGAGAGGTAGAAGTTGCTTTTTGACCTCTCCTTTTACCTGAATAAACAACAAACAAGGAAGATGTTTGTCTAAAATCCTTTGTAGCATCTAAATAGAATTTTAGAGCGCGAACAACATCCAAATTGTGCAACAAACGTTCCTTCTTTGAAACTGGTTTCGGACACAGAGAAGGCACGATAATCTCCTGGTTAATGTTTTTGTTAGAAACAACTTTCGGAAGAAAACCAGGTTTAGTACGTAAAACCACCTTATCTGCATGGAACACCAGATAAGGAGGGGAACACTGCAGAGCAGATAATTCTGAAACTCTTCTAGCAGAAGAAATTGCAACTAAAAACAAAACTTTCCAAGATAATAACTTAATATCAATGGAATGTAAGGGTTCAAACGGAACCCCCTGAAGAACTGAAAGAACTAAATTGAGACTCCAAGGAGGAGTCAAAGGTTTGTAAACAGGCTTAATTCTAACCAAAGCCTGAACAAAGGCTTGAACATCTGGCACAGCTGCCAGCTTTTTGTGAAGTAACACCGACAAGGCAGAAATCTGTCCCTTCAGGGAACTTGCCGATAATCCTTTTTCCAATCCTTCTTGAAGGAAGGATAGAATCCTAGGAATCTTAACCTTGTCCCAAGGGAATCCTTTAGATTCACACCAACAGATATACTTTTTCCAAATTTTGTGGTAAATCTTTCTAGTTACAGGCTTTCTGGCCTGAACAAGAGTATTGATAACAGAATCTGAGAAACCTCGCTTCGATAAAATCAAGCGTTCAATCTCCAGGCAGTCAGCTGGAGTGAAACCAGATTCGGATGTTCGAACGGACCCTGAACAAGAAGGTCTCGTCTCAAAGGTAGCTTCCAAGGTGGAGCCGATGACATATTCACCAGATCTGCATACCAAGTCCTGCGTGGCCACGCAGGAGCTATCAAGATCACCGACGCCCTCTCCTGATTGATCCTGGCTACCAGCCTGGGAATGAGAGGAAACGGCGGAAACACATAAGCTAGTTTGAAGGTCCAAGGTGCTACTAGTGCATCCACTAGAGCCGCCTTGGGATCCCTGGATCTGGACCCGTAACAGGGAACTTTGAAGTTCTGACGAGAGGCCATTAGATCCATGTCTGGAATGCCCCACAGCTGAGTGACTAGGGCAAAGATTTCCGGATGGAGTTCCCACTCCCCCGGATGCAATGTCTGACGACTCAGAAAATCCGCTTCCCAATTTTCCACTCCCGGGATGTGGATAGCAGACAGGTGGCAGGAGTGAGACTCCGCCCATAGAATAATCTTGGTCACTTCCTCCATCGCTAGGGAACTCCTTGTTCCCCCCTGATGGTTGATGTACGCAACAGTCGTCATGTTGTCTGATTGAAACCGTATGAACTTGGTCCTTGCTATCTGAGGCCAAGCCTTGAGAGCATTGAATATCGCTCTCAGTTCCAGAATATTTATCGGTAGAAGAGATTCTTCCCGAGACCAAAGACCCTGAGCTTTCAGGGATCCCCAGACCGCGCCCCAGCCCGTCAGACTGGCGTCGGTCGTGACAATGACCCACTCTGGTCTGCGGAATGTCATCCCTTGTGACAGGTTGTCCAGGGACAGCCACCAACGGAGTGAGTCTCTGGTCCTCTGATTTACTTGTATCTTTGGAGACAAGTCTGTATAGTCCCCATTCCACTGACTGAGCATGCACAGTTGTAATGGTCTTAGATGGATGCGCGCAAAAGGAACTATGTCCATTGCCGCTACCATCAACCCGATCACTTCCATGCACTGAGCTACGGAAGGAAGAGGAACGGAATGAAGAATCCGACAAGAGTCCAGAAGCTTTGTTATTCTGGCCTCTGTTAGAAAAATCCTCATTTCTGAGGAATCTATAATTGTTCCCAAGAAGGGAACCCTTGTTGACGGGGATAGAGAACTCTTTTCCACGTTCACTTTCCAGCCGTGAGATCTGAGAAAGGCCAGGACGATGTCCGTGTGAGCCTTTGCTCGAGGGAGGGACGACGCTTGAATCAGAATGTCGTCCAGGTAGGGTACTACTGCAATGCCCCTTGGTCTTAGCACCGCTAGAAGGGACCCTAGTACCTTTGTGAAAATCCTTGGAGCAGTGGCTAATCCGAAAGGAAGCGCCACGAACTGGTAATGTTTGTCCAGGAATGCAAACCTTAGGAACCGATGATGTTCCTTGTGGATAGGAATATGTAGATACGCATCCTTTAAATCCACCGTGGTCATGAATTGACCTTCCTGGATGGAAGGAAGGATAGTTCGAATGGTTTCCATCTTGAACGATGGGACCTTGAGAAATTTGTTTAAGATCTTGAGATCTAGGATAGGTCTGAACGTTCCCTCTTTTTTGGGAACTATGAACAGATTGGAGTAGAACCCCATCCCTTGTTCTCTCAATGGAACAGGATGAATCACTCCCATTTTTAACAGGTCTTCTACACAATGTAAGAACGCCTGTCTTTTTATGTGGTCTGAAGACAACTGAGACCTGTGGAACCTCCCCCTTGGGGGAAGTCCCTTGAATTCCAGAAGATAACCCTGGGAGACTATTTCTAGCGCCCAAGGATCCAGAACATCTCTTGCCCAAGCCTGAGCGAAGAGAGAGAGTCTGCCCCCCACCAGATCCGGTCCCGGATCGGGGGCCAATATTTCATGCTGTCTTGGTAGCAGTGGCAGGTTTCTTGGCCTGCTTTCCCTTGTTCCAGCCTTGCATTGGTCTCCAAGCTGGCTTGGCCTGAGAAGTATTACCCTCTTGCTTAGAGGACGTAGCACCTTGGGCTGGTCCGTTTTTACGAAAGGGACGAAAATTAGGTCTATTTTTTGCCTTGAAAGGCCGATCCTGAGGAAGGGCATGGCCCTTACCCCCAGTGATATCAGAGATAATCTCTTTCAAGTCAGGACCAAACAGCGTTTTCCCCTTGAAAGGAATGTTTAGTAGCTTGTTCTTGGAAGACGCATCAGCCGACCAAGATTTCAACCAAAGCGCTCTGCGCGCCACAATAGCAAACCCAGAATTCTTAGCCGCTAACTTAGCCAATTGCAAAGAGGCGTCTAGAGTGAAAGAATTAGCCAATTTGAGAGCATTGACTCTGTCCATAATCTCCTCATAAGGAGGAGAGTCACTATCGAGCACCTTAATCAGTTCATCAAACCAGAAATATGCGGCTGTAGTGACAGGGACAATGCATGAAATGGGTTGTAGAAGGTAACCCTGCTGAACAAACATCTTTTTAAGCAAACCTTCTAATTTTTTATCCATAGGATCTTTGAAAGCACAACTATCCTCTATGGGAATAGTGGTGCGTTTGTTTAAAGTAGAAACCGCTCCCTCGACCTTGGGGACTGACTGCCATAAGTCCTTTCTGGGGTCGACCATAGGAAACAATTTTTTAAATATGGGGGGAGGGACGAAAGGAATACCGGGCCTTTCCCATTCTTTATTAACAATGTCCGCCACCCGCTTGGGTATAGGAAAAGCTTCTGGGAGCCCCGGCACCTCTAGGAACTTGTCCATTTTACATAGTTTCTCTGGGATGACCAAATTTTCACAATCATCCAGAGTGGATAATACCTCCTTAAGCAAAATGCGGAGATGTTCCAATTTAAATTTAAATGTAATCACATCAGATTCAGCCTGCTGAGAAATGTTCCCTAAATCAGTAATTTCTCCCTCAGACAAAACCTCCCTGGCCCCCTCAGATTGGGTTAGGGGCCCTTCAGAGATATTAATATCAGCGTCGTCATGCTCTTCAGTAACTAAAACAGAGCATCCACGCTTACGCTGACAAGGGTTCATTTTGGCTAAAATGTTTTTGACAGAATTATCCATTACAGCCGTTAATTGTTGCATAGTAAGGAGTATTGGCGCGCTAGGTGTACTAGGGGCCTCCTGAGTGGGCAAGACTCGTGTAGACGAAGGAGGGAATGATGCAGTACCATGCTTACTCCCCTCACTTGAGGAATCATCTTGGGCATCATTGTCATTATCACATAAATCACATTTATTTAAATGAATAGGAATTCTGGCTTCCCCACATTCAGAACACAGTCTATCTGGTAGTTCAGACATGTTAAACAGGCATAAACTTGATAAGAAAGTACAAAAAACGTTTTGAAATAAAACCGTTACTGTCACTTTAAATTTTAAACTGAACACACTTTATTATTGCAATTGCGAAAAAACATGAAGGAATTGTTCAAAATTCACCAAACTTTCACCACAGTGTCTTAAAGCCTTGAAAATATTGCACACCAATTTTGGAAGCTTTAACCCTTAAAATAACGGAACCGGAGCCGTTTTAAGCTTTAACCCCTTTACAGTCCCTGGTATCTGCTTTGCTGAGACCCAACCAAACCCAAAGGGGAATACGATACCAAATGACGCCTTCAGAAGTCTTTTATAAGTATCAGAGCTCCTCTCACATGCGACTGCATGCCATGCCTCTCAAAAACAAGTGCGCAACACCGGCGCGAAAATGAGACTCTGCCTATGCTTTGGGAAAGCCCCTAAAGAATAAGGTGTCTAAAACAGTGCCTGCCGATATTATTATATCAAAATACCCAAAATAAATGATTCCTCAAGGCTAAATAAGTGTTAATATCAATCGATTTAGCCCAAAAAAAGGTCTACAGTCTAAATAAGCCCTTGTGAAGCCCTTATTTACAATCATAATAAACATGGCTTACCGGATCCCATAGGGAAAATGACAGCTTCCAGCATTACATCGTCTTGTTAGAATGTGTCATACCTCAAGCAGCAAAGGACTGCAAACTGTTCCCCCAACTGAAGTTAATTGCTCTCAACAGTCCTGTGTGGAACAGCCATGGATTTTAGTTACGGTTGCTAAAATCATTTTCCTCATACAAACAGAATTCTTCATCTCTTTTCTGTTTCTGAGTAAATAGTACGTACCAGCACTATTTGAAAATAACAAACTCTTGATTGAATAATGAAAAACTACAGTTAAACACTAAAAAACTCTAAGCCATCTCCGTGGAGATGTTGCCTGTACAACGGCAAAGAGAATGACTGGGGTAGGCGGAGCCTAGGAGGGATCATGTGACCAGCTTTGCTGGGCTCTTTGCCATTTCCTGTTGGGGAGGAGAATATCCCACAAGTAAGGATGACGCCGTGGACCGGACACACCTATGTTGGAGAAAAGGGGTTTGGGAATCTCAGGAGGTGAGATTACCGATCAATATTTTGGAACTCTGTGCAATTTTCAGAGCTCTTCAGTTTTGGCCTCTTCTAAAGAGAGAATCGTTCATTTGTTTTCAGACAGACAATGTCACAACTGTGGCATACATCAATCATCAAGGAGGGACTCACAGTCCTCTGGCTATGAAAGAAGTATCTCAAATTCTGGTATGGGCGGAATCCAGCTCCTGTCTAGTTTTTGCGGTTCATATCCCAGGTATAGACAATTGGGAAGCGGATTATCTCAGTCGCCAAACGTTACATCCGGGCGAATGGTCTCTTCACCCAGAGGTATTTCTTCAGATTGTTCAAAGGTGGGGACTTCCAGAAATAGATCTGATGGCCTCTCATCTAAACAAGAAACTTCCCAGGTATCTGTCCAGATCCCGGGATCCTCAGGCGGAGGCAGTGGATGCATTATCACTTCCTTGGAAGTATCATCCTGCCTATATCTTTCCGCATCTAGTTCTTCTTCCAAGAGTAATCTCCAAGATTCTGAAGGAATGCTCGTTTGTTCTGCTGGTAGCTTCAGCATGGCCTCACAGGTTTTGGTATGCGGATCTTGTCCGGATGGCCTCTTGCCAACCGTGGACTCTTCCGTTAAGGCCAGACCTTCTGTCGCAAGGTCCTTTTTTTTCCATCAGGATCTCAAATCCTTAAATTTAAAGGTATGGAGATTGAACGCTTGATTCTTAGTCAAAGAGGTTTCTCTGACTCTGTGAGTAATACTATGTTACAGGCTCGTAAATCTGTATCTAGGGAGATATAGAGTCTGGAAGACTTATATTTCTTGGTGTCTTTCTCATCATTTTTCCTGGCATTCTTTTAGAATTCCGAGAATATTACAGTTTCTTCAGGATGGTTTGGATAAAGGTTTGTCTGCAAGTTCTTTGAAAGGACAAATCTCTGCTCTTTCTGTTCTTTTTCACAGAAAGATTGCTAATCTTCCTGATATTCATTGTTTTGTACAAGCTTTGGTTCGTATAAAACCTGTCATTAAGTCAATTTCTCCTCCTTGGAGTTTGAATTTGGTTCTGGGGGCTCTTCAACCTCCTCCGTTTGAACCTATGCATTCATTGGACATTAAATTACTTTCTTGGAAAGTTTTGTTCCTTTTGGCCATCTCTTCTGCCAGAAGAGTTTCTGAATTATCTGCTCTTTCTTGTGAATCTCCTTTTCTGATTTTTCACCAGGAAAAGGCGGTGTTGCGAACTTCTTTTAAATTTTTACCTAAGGTTGTGCTTTCCAACAACATTAGTAGAGACATTGTGGTTCCTTCATTATGTCCTAATCCTAAGAATTCTAAGGAGAAATCATTGCATTCTTTGGATGTAGTTAGAGCTTTGAAATATTATTTTGAAGCTACTAAGAATTTCCGAAAGACTTCTAGTCTATTTGTTATCTTTTCCGGTTCTAGGAAAGGTCAGAAGGCCTCTGCCATTTCTTTGGCATCTTGGTTGAAATCTTTAATTCATCATGCTTATGTTGAGTCGGGTAGAACTCCGCCTCAAAGGATTACAGCTCATTCTACTAGGTCAGTTTCTACTTCCTGGGCGTTTAAGAATGAAGCTTCGATTGATCAGATTTGCAAAGCAGCAACTTGGTCTTCTTTGCATACTTTTACTAAATTCTACCATTTTGATGTGTTTTCTTCTTCTGAAGCTGTCTTTGGTAGAAAAGTACTTCAGGCAGCTGTTTCAGTTTGAATCTTCTGCTTATATTTTCAGTTTTTTTCTTTATAAGATTTAAACTTTATTTTTGGGTGTGGATTTTTTTTCAGCGGAATTGGCTGTCTTTATTTTATCCCTCCTTCTCTAGTGACTCTTGCGTGGAAGATCCACATCTTGGGTAGTCATTATCCCATACGTCACTAGCTCATGGACTCTTGCTAATTACATGAAAGAAAACATAATTTATGTAAGAACTTACCTGATAAATTCATTTCTTTCATATTAGCAAGAGTCCATGAGGCCCACCCTTTTTTTGTGGTGGTTATGATTTTTTTGTATGAAGCACAATTATTCCAATTCCTTATTTTTTATGCTTTCGCACTTTTTTCTTATCACCCCACTTCTTGGCTATGCGTTAAACTGATTTGTGGGTGTGGTGAGGGGTGTATTTATAGGCATTTTGAGGTTTGGGAAACTTTGCCCCTCCTGGTAGGAATGTATATCCCATACGTCACTAGCTCATGGACTCTTGCTAATATGAAAGAAATGAATTTATCAGGTAAGTTCTTACATAAATTATGTTTTTTGCAGATAAACATCATATAGACTGGTAATAGTACAAAATATTTTAATAGAGCCAATAGGCAGGAGGACATATGCATTTGCTTTTCCACCTTCAGAAATTAGGCTTTATTGTAGTTGATCCTCCAGCATCTAAAGGAAACAATTTATGTCCACAATTGTTACGCAACCTGAAGAACGATTCATTTAACCTCTTGTGTGTAAGTTGTCCCCAGACTTTGTCAGCACATTTATTCTTAGTTTTCTAATGTCACAATGAGGAGGGACTGGAGGTCTGTCCTATCTTTTACTACTGGTAGTTTTGAGAGGCGTTTGTAATTATGAGGTGTGTGCTTATGTTAGTGCCCATGGGCAGATGCACTTCACTATAGATTGCCATGCAAGAACCTGATGGAACATTTTCTAGACACCCTAAAACCCACATAAAAAATGATTGTCATCTACTATTCTTTTCAATAAGAATTCCTGCTCCTAGATTAGGAAGTAGTATCAGTCTAATTATTGCAGCATTGCTGGATTAATCCTAGTGAAATATGTTCATCATTAAAGTACTAAATTTGTATGTTTTAAATTGCTTAAACATTTATTTTCAATACATTTGACCAATCAAAAACATTCCTAGTTTCATTTTACAGTTAGAATGCTTTTTCAAGGCAAAAGTAACACTTCTGGCGTCCTTATGCATTATTCTACTCAAGTACTGTGTGTCATACAGTATGACATACATTTGTAGACGGACGTGGAAGTCAAAAGTAACTTTTCATAACTGAAATAGACTCTGCTGTTTAAAATAATATATTTTAATAAAAACAAATGAATTCTCTTTGTATTCTTTATTAACACACAGCTCCTTTCCATGAGACTGAAGAGCGTGCATGAACCTGGATAAGCAGCTGCAAGAAGCTGTGGTCTGTCTCCTCAATCTTTTCGTCAAAGGATCACTAATTCAAGGATTACAAAGCAGCTCTAGAAAATTAGTACAGATGACATCCACTTGAGTGTCACTCACTGCATTTGGCATGCATAAGATGTATATCAGGGGCACTCAAACCATGCTTCAGAACATTGCTCTTAGAATTTAAAGGGATACTCTCAAGTCAAAATTAAACTTTCATGATTCAGATAGAAAATACAATTTTTAACAACTTTCTAATTTAATCTCATTAACAAGCTGTGCATAGTCATTTCATATTTACACTTTGAGTCACCAGTACCTACTGAGCATGTGCAAGAATGCACAGAATATATGTATATGCATTTTTGATTGGCTGATTTCTTTCACATAATACAAGAGGAGTGGAAATAGATTTAACTTTGAAATTTGTCAGGAAAAAAAAATCTACTCATTTGAAGTTCAGACTAATTGCTATTGAATTGTCTTTTTATTATGCATTTGTTGATTATGCAAATTACTGTATTTCCTGTTCCTTTAATTAGATGTTGTAAAAAGGTACTTTATTCACATTGGAAAAAGATTAGTCTAACCTACAGCAAAAACTGTTGCACTTGAAATTTGAACATGAAATTTGGTATACAGTTAGATTTTGTCTAGTAGGTGCTATTTTTTGGGAGTGGAAGAATTTGTGTCTGTCTGTCTATGTATGTATATACATGTATGTTCACCATCAGGTCTCTAAGTATGGTCACTGACTTATATATACACACACACACATATATATATATATATATATATATATATATATATATATATATATATATATATATATATATATATATATATATATATATATATATATATATATATATATATATATATATATATATAAAATTCTTTTTCAAGATACGATGAGTCCACGGATTTCATCCTTGTGGGATATCGCCTCCTGGTCAGCAGGAGGAGGCAAAGAGCTCCACAGCAGAGCTGTATAAATAGCTCCTCCCTTCGCTCCCAACCCAGTCATTCTCTTTGCCTGTGTTAGTGATAGGAAGAGGCAAAGTGAGGTGTTAGTTATAGATTCTTCAATCAAGAGTTTATTATTTTCAAAGTGGTGCCACAGTGTGCTACTTTGTTCTGGGGTGTAGCCTAGACCAGATCAGTCTCCTCAGTAAAAAGAGAAGCATTTGGTGGCTTTAAAGCAATGGGAACTTGTGGGACATAATTCTCACTGCGCCTCCCATACTGTTGCTGCCCTATCCGGGGAAAAAACTTCTGAGGGTTTTTACTCAGTGTTTTTTCTTATGATCCTCAGGTCCATGTGAACAGTAGGACTTCACACACCTGGGAGCTGCCTTTGTTGTTGGCAGATTGAGGTAAGTGCCATTTTTTATTTCTGAGTTGAAAGAAAGAAGACCTCAGATGGAAGTTGGCTGCTTGCACTATATATGGACAGCCCTTCATGTAAAAAATTGGCTTTTTGTTCAGGTATGTTTTCTCCCCTTAGATTGGGAGACTATACTAGACAGCACATGTATTTTACTTCACAGATGCTCTTGCCTGCTAGTACCAACATGCCGACTGGGGTTTATATGTTTGACATGGCTCCTCATACTAGGCTAGGTATTTGTGTAGCGTCTGGTAACTGGTCAAACGAGGCAGCATGATGCGAGGGGACTCATAAGCGTTGCATGCTTGTACTGGGATTCCATCTCCCGACAGTTTTATTAACAATGATAGCCGACCGGAAGATTTTTTTATTCTGACAGTGCTCCTGTATGTGTTTTTAATACATTTCATATCGCCCTCTTGGAAACAAACGCTCACAGAAAGTATCTAGGCGAGTGAATGTGACAGTAATGTTGGGCACTTGTGTGTTTTTCTCGTTCTGCCATTTGTTCAAGATATGGCTGACCAAGGGACTATTGTCAGATTTCCCGGTTTCTTCAGTTGCCGCCCGCGATGGTCAGTCCTTAGAGAGACGGCTCCTTTTCATTGCGCGCCTTTTTTTTTTATTCCCCTTCGCTTCTGGGGAGTTGTGAAGTTTCACTACGTGGCGCTCTTGACGAGTGTGTGCAGTGGATGCTTAGGCAGTTTCTCCTAATTAATAAAGTGAAATGCGGGAGACGTTTTTAGGTAGCATCAAGTGCATACGTAACGATTATCCTGCTGTCCTGCCTGGGATTATGTCATGTTGTGTAGTAAGCATGACGTTCTCAGTGTCTAGTTTTTATGGCTGATGGTTTATTTAAACAATCTATCTGTGATACTGTGAAAGCTCAATAAGGGAGATGTTATTTTGGCTTTTCAAGACCCAGTACTGGTTATGGGCTTATTTTTTTATTAATTCTCCTTCTAAAGCTCTTGTAATAACCACTATTGTGTTCAGATTATTTTTATGAACCTCAAGCTGTGCTCTGTGGTTCCTTTCATGACCATTACTTCTTTGAGGATGCATAGTGATGTATATTTTCACTTCAAGTATATTTTTATGGTTTGTTCTGCAAGACAGAAATAAAATGTTCTTTTAAAATTTAAAGACAGGGTAACGTTATTCTGTGTAAATTTTGTTAAAGGTCCTGCGGTTGTTTATTTGTTAAATTCATGTTTTGTGACTTAGGATGGTATACAAACTCACAAAATTAGGTTACTTTAAGCTTTAAAGGGACAGTAACGTTTTGTTCTGTGTTTATTATAATAAATGAATTTCAGCTGTTTATTGTTAATTCATCTCTTGTGGCTGGGATGAAACAAACGCTCACAAGTATAGAGTTTCTTTTCAGATTTAAAGGGACATTAAACCCATTTTTCTTTCATGTAATTAGCAAGAGTCCATGAGCTAGTGACGTATGGGATATACATTCCTACCAGGAGGGGCAAAGTTTCCCAAACCTCAAAATGCCTATAAATACACCACTCACCACACCCACAAATCAGTTTTACAAACCTTTCGTCCCATGGAGGTGGTGAAGTAAGTTTGTGCTAGATTCTTCGTTGATATGCGCTTCGCAGCAGGCTGGAGCCCGGTTTTCCTCTGAGTGCAGTGAATGTCAGAGGGATGTGAGGAGAGTATTGCCTATTTGAATTCAATGATCTCCTTCTACGGGCTCTATTTCATAGGTTCTCTGTTATCGGTCGTAGAGGTTCATCTCTTACCTCCCTTTTCAGATCGACAATATACTCTTATATACCATTACCTCTACTGATTCTCGTTTCAGTACTGGTTTGGCTTTCTACTATATGTAGATGAGTGTCCTGGGGTAAGTAAGTCGTATTTTTGTGACACTCTAAGCTATGGTTGGGCACTTTAATATAAAGTTCTAAATATATGTGTTTAAACATTTATTTGCTTTGATTCAGGATGTTCAACATTCCTTATTTCAGACAGTCAGTTTCATTATTTGGGATAATGCATTTGAATAATCAATTTTTCTTACCTTAAAATTTGACTTTTTTTCCTGTGGGCTGTTAGGCTCGCGGGGGCTGAAAATGCTTCATTTTATTGCGTCATTCTTGGCGCGGACTTTTTTGGCGCAAACATTTTCTTTGTCATTTCCGGCGTCATACTTGTCGCCGGAAGTTGCTTCATTTTTTTTGACGTTTTTTGCGCCAAACATGTCGGCGTCACCGGATGTGGCGTCATTTTTGGCGCTTAAAGCATTTAGGCGCCAAATATTGTGGGCGTCTTTTTTGGCGCTAAAAAATATGGGCGTCATTATTGTCTCCACATTATTTAAGTCTCATTGTTTATTTGCTTCTGGTTGCTTGAAGCTTGTTCATTAGCATTTTTTCCCATTCCTGAAACTGTCTTTTAAGGAATTTGATCAATTTTTCTTTATATGTTGTTTTTTCTCTTACATATTGCAAGATGTCTCAGATTGACCCTGAATCAGAAGATACTTCTGGAAAATTGCTGCCTGATGCTGGATCTACCAAAGTTAAGTGTATTTGTTGTAAACTTGTGTTAACTGTTCCTCCGGCTGTTGTTTGTAATGAATGTCATGACAAACTTATTAATGCAGATAATATTTCCTTTAGTAATGTTCCATTACCTGTTGCTGTTCCATCAACATCTAATATTCAGGATGTTCCTGTTAACATAAGAGATTTTTTTTCTAATTCTATTAAGAAGGCTATGTCTGTTATTCCTCCTTCTAGTAAACGTAAAAGGTCTTTTAAAACTTCTCATTTTTCAGATGAATTTTTAAATGAACATCATCATTCTGATTCTGATAATGATTCTTCTGGTTCAGAGGATTCTGTTTCAGAGGTTGATACTGATAAATCTTCATATTTCTTTAAAATGGAATTTATTCGTTCTTTGCTTAAAGAAGTCTTAATTGCATTAGAAATAGAGGAATCTGGTCCTCTTGATACTAAATTTAAACGTTTGAATACGATTTTTAAACCTCCTGTAGTTATTCCGGAGGTTTTTCCCGTCCCTGATGCTATTTCTGAAGTAATTTCCAGGGAATGGAATCATTTGGGTAATTCATTTACTCCTTCTAAACGGTTTAAGCAATTATATCCTGTGCCATCTGACAGATTAGAGTTTTGGGACAAAATCCCTAAGGTTGATGGGGCTATCTCTACTCTTGCTAAACGTACTACTATTCCTACGGCAGATAGTACTTCCTTTAAGGATCCTTTAGATAGGAAAATTGAATCCTTTCTAAGAAAAGCTTACTTATGTTCAGGTAATCTTCTTAGACCTGCTATATCTTTGGCGGATGTTGCTGCAGCTTCAACTTTTTGGTTGGAAGCCTTAGCACAACAAGTAACAGATCATAATACTCATAGTATTGTTAATCTTCTTCAACATGCTAATAACTTTATTTGTGATGCCATCTTTGATATCATTAGAGTTGATGTCAGGTATATGTCTTTAGCTATTTTAGCTAGAAGAGCTTTATGGCTTAAAACTTGGAATGCTGATATGTCTTCTAAGTCAACTTTGCTTTCCCTTTCTTTCCAGGGTAATAAATTGTTTGGTTCACAGTTGGATTCTATTATTTCAACTGTTACTGGGGGGAAAGGAATTTTTTTACCACAGGATAAAAGATAGGTAAATTTAGGTCTGCTAATCGTTTTCGTTCCTTTCGTCACAATAAGGAACAAAAGCCTGACCCTTCCCCTACAGGAGCGGTATCAGTTTGGAAACCATCTCCAGTGTGGAATAAATCCAAGCCTTTTAGAAAGCCAAAGCCAGCTTCCAAGTCCACATGAAGGTGCGGCCCTCATTCTAGCCCAGCTGGTAGGGGGCAGATTACGATTTTTCAAAGAAATGTGGATCAATTCGATTCACAATCTTTGGATTCAGAACATTGTTTCACAAGGGTACAGAATAGGCTTCAAGATAAGGCCTCCTGCAAGAAGATTTTTTCTTTCCCGTGTCCCATTAAATCCAGTGAAGGCTCAAGCATTTCTGAAATGTGTTTCAGATCTAGAGTTGGCTGGAGTAATTATGCCAGTTCCAGTTCTGGAACAGGGGCTGGGGTTTTACTCAAATCTCTTCATTGTTCCAAAGAAAGAGAATTCCTTCAGACCAGTTCTGGATTTAAAAATATTGAATCGTTATGCATACCAACATTCAAAATGGTAACTATAAGGACTATTCTGCCTTTTGTTCAGCAAGGGCATTATATGTCCACAATAGATTTACAAGATGCATATCTGCATATTCCGATTCATCCAGATCACTATCAGTTTCTGAGATTCTCTTTCCTAGACAAGCATTACCAGTTTGTGGCTCTGCCGTTTGGCCTAGCAACAGCTCCAAGGATTTTTACAAAGGTTCTCGGTGCCCTTCTATCTGTAATCAGAGAACAGGGTATTGTGGTATTTCCTTATTTGGACGATATCTTGGTACTTGCTCAGTCTTCACATTTAGCAGAATCTCATACGAATCGACTTGTATCATTTCTTCGAGAACATGGTTGGAGGATCAATTTACCAAAGAGTTCGTTGATTCCTCAGACAAGGGTAACCTTTTTAGGTTTCCAGATAGATTCAGTGTCCATGACTTTGTCTCTGACGGACAAGAGACGTCTGAAATTGGTTTCAGCTTGTCGAAACCTTCAGTCTCAATCATTCCCTTCGGTAGCCTTATGCATGGAAATTCTAGGTCTTATGACTGCTGCATCGGACGCCATCCCCTTTGCTCGTTTTCACATGCGACCTCTTCAGCTCTGTATGCTGAACCAGTGGTGCAGGGATTATACAAAGATATCTCAATTAATATCTTTAAATCAGATTGTACGACACTCTCTGACGTGGTGGACAGACCACCATCGTTTAGTTCAGGGGGCTTCTTTTGTTCTTCCGACCTGGACTGTGATCTCAACAGATGCAAGTCTGACAGGTTGGGGAGCTGTATGGGGGTCTCTGACAGCACAAGGGGTTTGGGAATCTCAGAAGGCGAGATTACCAATCAACATTTTGGAACTCCGTGCAATTTTCAGAGCTCTTCAGTTGTGGCCTCTTCTAAAGAGAGAGTCGTTCATTTGTTTTCAGACGGACAATGTCACAACCGTGGCATATGTCAATCATCAAGGAGGGACTCACAGTCCTCTGGCTATGAAAGAAGTATCTCGAATACTTGTATGGGCGGAATCCAGCTCCTGTCTAATTTCTGCGGTTCACATCCCAGGTATAGACAATTGGGAAGTGGATTATCTCAGTCGCCAAACGTTACATCCGTGCGAATGGTCTCTTCACCCAGAGGTATTTTCTCAGATTGTTCAAATATGGGGACTTCCATAAATAGACCTGATGGCCTCTCATCTAAACCAGAAGCTTCCCAGGTATCTGTCCAGATCCAGGGATCCTCAGGCGGAAGCAGTGGATGCATTGTCACTTCCTTGGAAGTATCATCCTGCCTATATCTTTCCGCCTCTAGTTCTTCTTCCAAGAGTGATTTCCAAGATTCTAAAGGAGCGTTCGTTTGTTCTGCTGGTGGCTCCAGCATGGCCTCACAGGTTTTGGTATGCGGATCTTGTCCGGATGGCTACTTGCCAACCGTGGACTCTTCCGTTAAGACCAGAACTTCTATCGCATGGTCCTTTTTTCCATCAGGATCTCAAATCCTTAAATTTGAAGGTATGGAGATTGAACGCTTGATTCTCAGTCATAGAGGTTTCTCTGACTCCGTAATTAATACTATGTTACAGGCTCGTAAATCTGTATCTAGGAAGATATATTATCAAGTCTGGAAGACTTACATTTCTTGGTGTTCTTCTCATCATTTTTCTTGGCATTCTTTTAGAATTCCTAGAATTTTACAGTTTCTTCAGGATGGTTTGGATTAAGGTTTGTCTGCAAGTTCCTTGAAAGGACAAATCTCTGCTCTTTCTGTTCTTTTCCACAGAAAGATTGCTAGTCTTCCTGATATTCATTGTTTTGTACAGGCTTTGGTTCGTATAAAACCTGTTAAGTCAATTTCTCCTCTTTGGAGTTTGAATTTGGTTTTGGGGGCTCTTCAAGCTCCTCCGTTTGAACCTATGCATTCGCTGGATATTAAATTACTTTCTTGGAAAGTTTTGTTTCTTTTGGCCATCTCTTCTGCTAGAAGAGTTTCTGAATTATCTGCTCTTTCTTGTGAATCTCCTTTTCTGATTTTTCATCAGGATAAGGCGGTGTTGCGAACTTCTTTTGAATTTTTACCTAAAGTTGTGAATTCCAACAACATTAGTAGAGAAATTGTGGTTCCTTCATTATGTCCTAATCCTAAGAATTCTAAGGAGAAATCGTTGCATTCTTTGGATGTTGTTAGAGCTTTGAAATATTATGTTGAAGCTACTAAAGATTTCCGAAAGACTTCTAGTCTATTTGTTATCTTTTCTGGTTCTAGGAAAGGTCAGAAGGCTTCTGCCATTTCTTTGGCGTCTTGGTTAAAGCCTTTGATTCATTATGCTTATGTTGAGTCGTGTAGAACTCCGCCTAAAAAGGATTACAGCTCATTCGACTAGGTCAGTCTCTGGGCATTTAAGAATGAAGCTTCGGTTGATCAGATTTGCAAAGCAGCAACTTGGTCTTCTTTGCATACCTTTACTAAATTCTACCATTTTGATGTGTTCTTCTTCTGAAGCAGTTTTTGGTAGAAAAGTACTTCAGGCAGCTGTTTCAGTTTGATTCTTCTGCTTATATTTTCAGTTTTTTTCATTATAAGATTTAAACTTTGTTTTGGGTGTGGATTATTTTTCAGCGGAATTGGCTGTCTTTATTTTATCCCTCCCTCTCTAGTGACTCTTGCGTGGAAGATCCACATCTTGGGTATTCATTATCCCATACGTCACTAGCTCATGGACTCTTGCTAATTACATGAAAGAAAACATAATTTATGTAAGAACTTACCTGATAAATTCATTTCTTTCATGTTAGCAAGAGTCCATGAGGCCCACCCTTTTTTTGTGGTGGTTATGATTTTTTTGTATAAAGCACAATTATTCCAATTCCTTATTTTTTATGCTTTCGCACTTTTTTCTTATCACCCCACTTCTTGGCTATTCGTTAAACTGATTTGTGGGTGTGGTGAGGGGTGTATTTATAGGCATTTTGAGGTTTGGGAAACTTTGCCCCTCCTGGTAGGAATGTATATCCCATACGTCACTAGCTCATGGACTCTTGCTAATATGAAAGAAATGAATTTATCAGGTAAGTTCTTACATAAATTTATGTTTTTTTTTCTTTACTGATTCAGATAGAGAATACCATTTTGAACAAATTTCTAATTTACTTCTATTATCTAATTTGCTTCATTCTCTTGATAACCTTTCCTGAAAGGCATATCTAGATAGGCTCAGTAGATTCTGATTGGTGGCTGCACATATTTGCCTTATGTGATTGGCTCACCCATGTGCATTGCTATTTCTTTAACAAAGGATATCTAAAGAATGAAGCAAATTAGATAATAGAAGTAAATTGGAATGTTGTTTAAAATTGTATTCTCTGTCTGAATCATGCAATAAATTTGTTGGGTTTAATGTCCCTTTAAGGGCACAGTATTGTGTTTTTAAAAAAAAAGAAAAGAAAAACGGGCACAGTGGCACGTGCCTGTAATCCCAGCTACTCTTGAGTCTGAGAAGGATCTCTTGTGTCCAGGGGTTCTGGGCTACCCTGTGCTCTGTCGATCAGGCGTCCACACGAAGTTCGGTATTGATATGGCGCCCCTGAGGGAGCTCAGAGCCACCAGGTTCTCTTTTTGAATCTACTCCCTCTACGGCAATTGCTGCTTAGGAGTCTAACATTGGTCAAATAATTTTTTCTTTAATTTTAGTCAATTTTATGGCCCACATGCAGTGCTCTGTGTTCCTTCACACTCCTTGCGGGGTTTTGAGGCATTCTATATTTTTCAAAGGAGCTTGCCAGAAGAATTGTTGTTCTAAATGGTTTCTCCATGTTGCTGAGAGTTTGTTTCGTATGGAATGATACCTCAGGCGTTTCCTATTTTTACAAGTCTGGTTTCCATAGTCGACTCCGCTAAGGAGGTTGGACGACGTTAGGAGAGGAGTAGTTTCAATTTCACTACGAGCCCTTCTATACTCTTAGAGGCTGGTTCCATGGACAGACTTTCGTAATGGGACACACACCAGGGTTTATAATGGCAAACTCCGTGTACTCTATCATCACTAGTGTGACGGCATGTTGGTTTGAGGCATTGTCTGCTGCTATTGGTCAGCAATTTTCACTGGATAATTTCCAGATCTGGATACAACTTTCACATTAGTTTATTCCAATTTCTTATCTTTCAGTTATCACACTGGGAGGATCAGGGGCTCTGTTCTGGTTCTTGGGATTTTATGGTCAGAGCCTTGTTTTTAGATATTTGTTCTAAAAACTAAGATTTTGATGATTCGTTACCAGGAACAAATGTTGTTGGGTCCTGACTTGATGACTAATAAATAAAAAACAATAAAGGAAGATATCAATTTGACCTGCTGTTGAAGCTAGGACAGCATGGGGAATATGCCCAGGGCCAGGATTGGATACTGTAGGGGGCTATCCTTTTTTCGCTACAAAGTTTTGGTTGCGAGCTCGAATGTTTTTTTCTCTGAGGCAGTTTCTGCTTTCAAGGTTGTCTGAGGATCAGACAAAGGGAGAGAAGTCCTTACACTGCGTACGAGTTCTTGCAGACCTGATAATGGTTGTTCCAGTTCTAATACTGGTACTGGATCTGGGGTTACCGGTCGGGTTGTGGTTCCTAAAAAAATGGGGATCTTCAGACCATTTTGTAAGAAGGTTTCTGTCCTTAAAGATGGAATCTATTGCTCAGGTTCTGGGGTTTGCCTTTCTGGACAAACACTTTCCGTTCGTGGTCCTTCCTTTCGGTTTTGCCACAAGGTCCGAGTTCTTTCAAGGGAGACTCTTGGATCGCTGTTGGCGGTGCTTCAGTTACAGGGCTTTACAATGGCGCCCTATCTGGCTAATATCTCTAGTCCTGGTTTCATCCTTACAACATGCAAGGCTTTCACGGACATGGTGTTATACTTCCCGTGGGTTCCCGGGTGGGAGGTGACCTTGAATACGTGTTCCTTAGTCCAAAGCTCGAGGGTAGTTTCTTTGGGAATCATGCTGAATTCCATATCAATGAAGATTTTTCTGATTGCAGTCAGGAAATCAAGGCATTTCTGGCCTAGTCTTTCAGTCCACTTTTCGGCCTTCAGTGGCTCAGTTCATAGAGGTATTAAGGTTGATGGTGACGGCAATGTACATTGGCCGGACAGCTGGCTCAACGTGCTTAAGGCATTGTGACTGAGCTCTGTAACAACCTGAGGGTTGCGGGTTCAATCTCTGGTGAGATCCGCTCAACTTTCTTCCTTATAGGGTTGTTAATCTGAGCTGTGCCTTGTGTCATTTAATTTCAGTTTGTTCGTTCCACCTCAGACCTATGCGGTTAAGCATACTCAGGCAATGGAACGGAGGTTCTGCAAACTTGTCTCCTCAAATCTCTCTGGATCGGGAGACGAGGGTTTCTTTTCTGTGATGGTTGTCTCTGGTTCACCTATCTCAGGGAGCTTGATTTCGCAGAGTGTGGACTCAAGCGGAGTCTATTCTTTTTTAGACTTCCTGCATCTGAGTTCGTGCTTCGAGGCTCTTCTGGTCTGGCCTCAGTTGGCTTTCGGCCCTGTTTCTTTCTCGCTATCTGTCAGTGTTCCATATCCACTTTTGGGAAACTGATTTTCTCATTAGTCAGTTTTTTTGTTTTCCTTCGGGAGTGGGAACTCCTTCTGGGAGTGTTCTCCATCCTGGTTTTCTAATGGGGTCGGCCAGAGTCGGATCTCATGGCATCTTGTCAGTTTACCTGCCTTTGGAGATGCAGGTACTGGTTCGGGGGCCCAGTCTGAACTGATGACTGCCTTGGCAACTCTTTGGTCCTTCGGCTTGGAATTTCTATTTCCCTCGTTTGCACTTCTTTGCCGGGTGATTGTTCAATTCTCATAGGGGAAGGCATCTGTGTTCTTCCTCGCTTCTGCGTGGTCTAGCGGGATTTGGCATGCCGATCTGGTGACCATGTCCTCTCTGTATTCTCGGACATTCCTGTTGCGGTAGGACCATTTTATTCAGGATCCCTTCTTCCACCCAAGTCTTGTTTCTCTGAGGCTGACTGCTTGGAGATTGAACGCTTAAGTTTCTCTAAGCGAGGGTTTTCTGCTTCGGGCACGTAAGCCTGTTACTAGGAAGTTTTACCATGAGATATGGCGTACATATCTTTATTGGTGTGAATCCAAGGGTTACTCATGGAGTAGGGTGAGGATTCCCAGTATTTTCTTTTCTCCGGGACGAATTGGAGTTGTTGTTGTTGTCCGCTAGTTTCCTAAGGGGACAGGTTTCTGCTTTGTCTATTTTTATTACACAAACGTCTGGCAGATGTTCGAGATGTACAATCCTTTTGTCTGATTCTGCCTGGAATAGGGCCTGTATTTAGGCCTATTTCTCCTCCTTTGAGTTTGAATTTAGTTCTTAGGTTTTTCTAGGGGTTCCATTGGAACCTATGCTTTCCATAGATATTAAGTTATTATCTTGGAAAGTTTTTTTTATTTTTGGTCTGTTCGAAGAGTATCAGAGCTTTCAGCATTGCAATATAATTCTCCTTATTTTTCATGCGGATAAGGTGGTGGTGTGTACTAAACCTGGATTTCTTCCTAAGGTTGTTTCAGTTACGCATCTTAATTAGGAATTTTGGTTCCATCTGTGTGTCCTAATCTTTATTCTCAGAAGGAACGTCTGTTACATAATTTAGGTGTGGTCCGTGCTTTAAAGTTCTACTTGCAAGCTACTAAGGACTTTCGTCAGTCTTCTTTCTTTATGGCGGAGTTTCTTCCATTTTGCATATGAGACTGCTGGACAGCAGTCTCCTGAAAGTATTTCGGCTCATTCCACTGGGACTGTGGCTTCGTCATGGGCATTCAACGATGATGCTTCTGTTGCACTGATTTGCAAGACTGCGACTTTGTCGTCTTTTCACATTTTTTTCACAATTTTTAAATTTGATACCTTTGCCTCGGCTGAGGCTGTATTTAGGAGGAAAGTTCTTCAAGCAGTGGTGCCTTCCGTTTAGGTTTCCTGTCTTGTCCCTCCCGTTTCATCCGTGTACTATAGCTTTGGTATTGTATCCCACAAGTAAGGATGAAATCTCTGGACTCATCGTATATTGAAAAAGAAAAGGAAATTTATGCTTACCTGATATATTTATTTCTTTTTTGATACGATGAGTCCACGGCCCGCCCTGTTCAGGTTATTACATTTTTGTTAAACTTCAGACACCTCTGCTCCTTGGCTTTTCCTTTCTCTTCCTAACTTCGGTCGAATAACTGGGTTGGGAGGGAAGGGAGGAGCTATTTATACAACTCTGCTGTGGAGCTCTTTGCCGCCTCCTGCTGACCAGGAGGCGATATCCCACAAGTAAGGATGAAATCCGTGGACTCATTGTATCGAAAAAGAAATAAATTTATCAGGCAAGCATAAATTTCCTTAGATATAGATATACACACACATACAGATATAAGTCTCTGCACTAATAATGAACCAAACAAGTAAACAACTCTAAATGAATGAGCATGAAGAGTAAATTAATCAGCATGAAAAGTAAATTTAATGAAAGAGAATATAAAGAGTAAAACAAAACATTCTAATTGCAATCCATAAATAAACACAGATGCAAACAAACATACACACATGTATACTGGGCATCCCCAGTTATCAAGCAGCAAAAAATATAAATAGTGGAGGTCAAACTCTAATAAAGAGCCAAAAGCCAAAACCCTGGCTATATTTGGAAACCATGGGTATAATAATGTAAGATGCAAGCAATGAAATGAGCGAGCAAGATAAGGCAGTTCATGCACTTGTAGCAGTTCATGCAGGATATAGCAATATGGTTAGTAAGCTGATATTTAGCAAGATGAAGTTATGCCAAACAATCAGGAATGTGTAGCAATATATTTTCCATAGTACCAAATTGGTGAGAGTTCATGCATGCAATATTGCTAAAATCATATGGATATTTCCAATTTCACACCGAGGAAATCTCATTTGGAAGCTCTCTGTGGAACATGGCTTTTGCTGTGGGATGCGACTAAGAACATTTCAGGAAAGACCAGCTAGAGCAGCTGAACTTTATTTGGGGTTAATCAGAGGCACTTTAAATGATGGCAGGTGTATGCTGACTCCTATTTAACATGATTTTGAATGCGATTGCTTAATTCTGAGCACAGCTACATCCCCAGTTATAAGTGTGCACACTTATGCAACCACATTATTTTAATTTTTTTTGGTTTCTTCCCTCCACCTAAATGATTTCAGTTTGTTTTTCAATTGAGTTGTACAGTTTATAGGTCACATTAAAAGTGGAAAAAGTTCTGAAATGATTTATCTTTGTCTCATTTTTTTTACATCACAGAAACCTGACATTTTAACAGGGGTGTGTAGACTTTTTATATCCACTGTGTGTGTGTGTGTATATATATATATATATATATATGTGTGTGTGTGTGTATATATGTATATGTATGTGTTTATATGTGTATATATATATCCACCCTGATTATGGCTATGCGTTGCTTGTATCTGTGATTCAAAAGCATGACTTTGTTCAGGATTGTGACTAGGCTGTTGTTGATTTGCATTGTGATAGCAGCAGTCTGATGTTCAAGTTTTTAATTAATAGATCTTATTCTCGTTTTGCTGTTTTTAACTAGGATTATCCTGTACTTGATAACTAACAATTAGCTGCACTTTTTAATCCAATGAATTCCTCTCATTCCCTTCATTATAAACTCTGGATTAATCTGCATGAACCGTGTTACAAATTTTGAATGTTTTTTTTTTTGCACATAAGCATTTCCTTTTCAGCAGAGCATTACAGTCAATTCACTTTTACTGAATGGACAGATGGAATGCTGGCTACTACACATGCTTGAGTAGCATTTGCGTTGTTTGTGGTTGTACCAGTATTGGAATGTGATATTTGGCTAGCAAAGCAGAACGAAGTGGATGATAATAAAACTTTTAAAAGGGAATGATTTGGGATTTATTAATATTTTTTCTTATTTTATATTTGTTTTAACTTTGTTGCTTTATGCAACACATTGCAGTGTTCTCCGCAGAACCTTTTGCTGCTACAGCAGCCCACAGCTTAAAAAATTTGTAAAACGCTAGGATTTACTTTCACTTTAAGTCAAAATTCAGCTTTCACGATTCAGGCAATTTTAAGCAACTTTCTAATTTACTCATTATAAATTTTTCTTTGTTCTCTTTATTTGATTCAATTGTAAGCTTAGGAGCTGGCCCATTTATGGTTCAGCACCTGGTAGCGCTTGCTGATTGGTGGCTACATTTAGGCTGAACCAAAAATGGGCCACCACCTAAGATTCCATTCTTGCTTTTTCAAATAAAGATACCAAGACAACAAAGAAACAGATAATAGTAGTACATTAGAAAGTTGCTTAAAATTGCCTGCATTGTCTGAATCATGAAAGTTTAATTTTTGACTAGACTATCTCTTTAAGCCAGTGCTTGACGAATATGTTAAAAAATTAGGAACCAGTAAGAATATTTAGGAGCCAGGCATATTTTTAGGAGCCAGACGGTTGGATTCGTATATAGATATATGGAGAATAACCCAAAAAGTTATGAGCCATGAGTAAAACTCGAGGAGCCAGTGGCTCCCAGGCTCCTGGGTTTGTCGAGCCCTGCTTTAAGCTGTTCATAGCTAACATTAATTGCATAATTTGACTTAATTTGTTATAATTTGTGCAACAAACATTGAAAAGAGTAATATCAGCTAAGTTTAGCTTAATGTTGTCTTATGATTTAGCAGAATGGTCAGTAAAATCGGCTAAATGCCCATTAGAAAGGTCCTGGGGAGAGTGCTGCATTGTATATAATTCAAACAATTCCAGTAGATAATCAAACTACCAGTGTTCTGTGTGTTCTGGTTGGTGCTAAGTCAACCTTCACGGAAATTACGCACCAGCCTGCCCTCCTCTCAAATTGTTTCCTCTTATGTTCGTGTCCTTGTATTCAGATACTTTCTGTACTGTATTTTTTTTTTACACTTAAAGGGACATTGAAACACTGCGAGATTGTCACAAAACTACTATAGTAAGTGGCTTTAAACCTATGAAAACCACTTTTCAAAACAATCTTTACAATTATTTCTTCAATATTTCAACAGGTATTTAAAAATGTATCTGCATGTTTTATAACTTAATGTCTTCACTCTTTTCTCTGTTTTAATTAGTCTTTTAAGACACTTGTAATTAAATATGCAACTATCTTAAATTAAACTGAACTCTAATGTAGTATAAGCTTCTAGTAATTCATTTTAGAATGCTGCATTAGTAGTAGTATTTTTTTTTTTATTTTTTTTTAATTGTACATTCATCTCTAACCTTATCTGGCCTATATCTGGCTTGTTGCAAAATTTGATATGTTAGCTCAAAAAAAATATTTCTTTCCTTCTTAATATGAGGAGAGTCCACGGCTTCATTCCTTATTTGTGGGAAATACAGAACCTGGCCACCAGGAGGAGGTAAAGACACCCCAGCCGAAGGCTTAAATGCCTCCCCCACTTCCCTCATCCCCCAGTCATTCTTTGCCTTTCGTCACAGGAGGTTGGCAGAGAAGTGTCAGATTTCGCAGTAGTTCCTTATTGAGAGTAGTACCCTTCGAGATGGGACTGGAGTTTTAAAGGGACAGTCAAGTCCAAAAAAAACTTTCATGATTTAAATAGGGCATGCAATTTTAAACAACTTCCCAATTTACTTTTATCACCAATTTTGCTTTGTTCTCTTGGTATTCTTAGTTGAAAGCTAAAACTAGGAGGTTCATATGCTAATTTCTTAGACCTTGAAGACTGCCTCTAATCTGAATACATTTTGACCACTAGAGGGCATTAGTTCACATGTTTCATATAGATGACATTGAGCTCATGCACGTAAAGTGACCTAGGACTGAGCACTGATTGGCTAAACTGCATGTCTGTCAAAAGAACTGAAATAAGGGGCAGTCAGCAGAATCTTAGATACAAGATAATTACAGAGGTAAAAAGTATATTAATATAACTGTGTTGGTTGTGCAAAACTGGGGAATGGGTAATAAAGGTATTATCTTTCTTTTTAAACAACAAAAATTCTGGTGTTGACTGTCCCTTTAAGTAGTCTTGTCCTCCTTTCAGTTAGAGCATTGACGAAAGTTAAGGCTGTGACACACTGCAAGCGATGCGGCGCGAGGCGAAGCAGCTGCTTCGCACCATGTCGCATTGCTTCTGAAGTTCAATTATTTCATCTCTGAGCGCTCAGCTTCACGACCTGACGCAGCAGAGTGCTCAGAGATGAAAAGGCAGGACACACTGAGTGCACACAGCCGCATGTACACGCTGCGCGCCGCTCCGCTTGCAGTGTGTCACAGCCTTTAGAGTCTGGAGATGCAGGGAGAGTCTTTTTGCGAACCCATCCAGACTCGTATTAACAGCTCCTTGAGCAATCAGCAATGATGAGTTTCGCTGCCTGCTTTCTTCACTCAAGTCCATGTCAGAAGCGCTGCTACAATCTGTCAAACTTGAAGGACCGTGTCACTGTTCCACGGCATAGATTCTGGTAAGATCGTTTCATTATTTTACACATATGTTAACAATAGAAGACAGGGTTACAGTGGGACTCCTTTATCTTTATGGAATCAAGGGTTAATATCGCCTGAGGGGGGATTATTGAACAGTTTTTAATCCTATTTGTTATGTGATTTCGACTGCTTATGTGTAAGAACGTTTGGGCTCTTAGGCTGATACGGAACGTACAGGTTATTTTCATTTTGAGAGCTGCGCAGTTTATTTATATTAAGCTGGCCAACTTTTTTTCTTTAGCAGGGGAAGGTCCTACATGAGCACCATGTGACTGGGAATGGTCACGTGTTTTTCACTGCTTCTGATTCCTGACCAGATGTTTGCGGAGAGGAGCTTTTTCTCTGTCTGAGTCACAGGAGGTGGTGATTGCCCCAGCCATTTCGGGTATAAGGTGCCAGTTGTTTTTCCTTTCTATAATTTGATATATAGATGAGTTATGGAGGATTCTGTTAATTTAGAGGGGGATGCCTCGGTTCAGGATTTGATACCTGTGTATATTGTGAGGAGGCCCGGGTAATCCAGCCCGCTCAATTATGTTCCGTATGCCGCAATAGTGTTCTCATCAGCCAATGTTGAGATGCTAGAGACCACTCAGCCATCCGCCTCTGAGGACTTATGTCCAGTGAGGTGTTTTCCCTTGATTCTGTTCCTACATATGCAGTTTTCCCGAGTTCCGATGCTCCTTCGCCTGTAAGGGGTTTGTTTCCACAAGAGGTTACTACGCAGTTCCACATGGCCATCTCTACTGCCTTAGCGAAATTACCTATTCCTGCTACGCGCAAGCGAGGGGTTAATCCGGGCTCTCCTGCCCAAGGACAATTGGTGTCCGATCAGTCCTCTGGGGATGCGGTTCTCTCTGAGGCTTCAGAGGGAGATCCTCCAGGGTCCGAGTCTGCTGATTTGGGTCCTCCGACAGCGGAGGGCCTTGCATTTAGATTTAGATTGGCACGCCTGCATTTCCTTCTGAGAGATGTTTTGGCGATGTTAGAAGTTTCCAGTACTCTAAATCAGATAACGATCTTAACCAAGACGAGTGAAGGATGGTGATATTTCTTGTTGTCTTGTTTTATTTTTTGTTTTATCGTTAATTTAGAATCCCAGTTCTGAGCTCTATGGGGGGTTGTCGTATTTTGTTTACACACTCCTTTTCATCTTATCACTGTGGGCGCTTGCCTTTTTCTTTGCTATCCGCGGATATATATATTTTTTTTTTTTTTTTGAGCTCTGGATTGTTTTAGAAACTCTTCTTAGACGTTTTATCACATGGGATTTTTGATACTATCGACTTTAATGGTCGAGATTTTTGGAGACTTCCAGTGGAAGCTTCTAGATTTCTACTCGGGGTGATATTTCCCCCGATATTTTAGAGGAAAATTTTAAGCCTCGGAGCTTAATTTCTTTAACTTGATTATTCAGTTCTAGCTTTGCTGGAACTTAAGAAGTTTTGTTTTAGCTCGGGAGTGTTCCGGAAGATACGTCATATCCTAGATGACAGGCAGGGCCTGTTGTGGATACTAGTTAGGTCTGTTCCTTCTTTCTGCTTAGGCGTTTTTTCTTCTAGATTCTGGTCCAGGTACAGCAGGCCCATCTATCCTAAGTTAACAGCTTGGACCTGTTTCGGTATTATCTGTGATGGGCATTTGATACTGGATCATATGGATCTAGGGGTCTTAGAGACCGAAACTAGGCTTTTTTTCTGGGCATTTGTCTTGTCAGAGAAGTCAAGGGACCTTTGAAATCATTGTCCCGGTATCTATCACACTGCAGGGTATTTTCTCCCACTGTTGTTGCATGCCCTAATAGGGGGGAGGGTCTTCCCGTCCTAATTGGGTTCTATGATATTGAGGCAGAGCTTATCAGTTCTTCTTTTCGCTGCAAATATAAGGTTCTCCCTTCCTTTGTTCGGAAGTATGTCTTTCCTGTTGTTGTTTTGTTAGTTATCTCATATTCATAACATCAAACTATTTACTAAGCTTTTTCTAGACATTCAGCTTTTTTTTTGCAGGCTAGTAAAACTAGTATAACGGGTAATCACATGGTGCAAAAATTATCTGTTAGATTATATCATTGGTTAGTGGAAACCTGATTTCCAAGACTTTTGTTTATACAAAATTGCGTTTGGTTCGGACACTTGCAAATTCCAGTAAAACATTAAAGGGACATGATACCCACATTTTTTCTTTCATGATTTAGAAAGAGCATTCAATTTTAAAACTTTCTAATTTACTTATATTATCTAATTTGTTTTATTCTCTTTATATTCTTTGCGGAAAAGCATATCTAGATAGGCTCAGTAGCTAATGATTGGTTGCTGCACATAGAAGCTGGCTCACCCATGTGCATTGCTTTTTCTTCAACTAAGGATATCTAAAAAATGAAGCAAAATAAATAATAGAAGTAAATTGTAATGTTTAAATTTGTATTCTCTATCTGAATCATGAAAGATAAATTTGGAGTTTAGTGTCCTTTTTAAGCAAACAATAATGCCGTAGGTTAATCAATAGCCCATCTATACAAGGCACACAGAAAAATGTAGATATGTATGCGAAAGGAAAAAAAAAGTACCATTATGTTTTTATAACGGTACTTGCTGAATAGCACTTAAAGGGACAGTATACACATTTTTTCATATATAAAAAGAGAGAAGCGCTCAACCTGGGAACGAACAATAGCATAATAGCTTGTTCTATGGCTAGTTACCACCCTAGAAGCAGCCTCTTTTTGCTCAATATGTGCCTTTCACAGAGAAGAACTTTCCTGTAGCATATCAGTCTGATCCTGACTTCACAGTACAGTCCAGCCCCGAAATACCAGGCAATCCCTCTCTGAACAAGAGAAACAGCAAAACCCCAGACGTACGTTTCGGCCTATTGTGGGCCTCGTCAGTGAGGTGCAGCCATATCCCTCTAGGCACACCGAGCAACGGGTCCACGTCTGGATTCCCGCATCACACCTAGGGAGACTTCCCTAAGTGTCATAATTTGCATAAATAAAAAGAGAGAAGCGCTCAACCTGGGAACGAACAATAGCATAATAGCTTGTTCTATGGCTAGTTACCACCCTAGAAGCAGCCTCTTTTTGCTCAATATGTGCCTTTCACAGAGAAGAACTTTCCTGTAGCATATCAGTCTGATCCTGACTTCACAGTACAGTCCAGCCCCTGGTCTAAAAGAGGCTGCTTCCGGGTGGTAAATCGCCATAGAACAAGCCACTGAGTTGTTGTTCGTTCCTGGTAGAGCGCTTCTCTCTTTGTATGCACATTTTTTCATATAACTGCATGTAATAGACACTACTATAAAGAAGAATATGCACAGATACTGATCTAAAAATCCATATAAAACATTTTTAAATACTTATTTAGGAGCTCCCAGTTTAGCACGGTTGAAAAGGTTAGGCTGGGACACCCAGTGAAAGGGGCTGTAAAGGAAAAAAAAGAGCAGACACTCCCCCTTGCATATGAAAAGACCCTTTTCACAAACAGGCGCAAGCAGGTTTCTGTAGACATCAGTATACATCTAAAACTTTGGGGCTTGGTTAGGAGTCTGAAAATCAGCACGTTATTTCAATATAACCAAAACTATACATTGTTACAAAAAAAACAAAAAAACCTGTATGGGCTATATAAATGGATCATCTACAAAACATTTATACAAAGAAAAATCTAGTGTATAATGTCCCTTCAACAATGCCTAAATTACAGAGTTTTAAACTTTTCAACTAGCTGCTTTATTTTAAATATTTATTTGATCTGTACAGTTTTTTTATTCTTTTTGTATATCTTTATCTTCCCTTTTTAACCCTTTCGCGACAGGGCTAAAGTGCCTACATCGGAACAACTGTTCCGATGTAGACAAATTGAAACCACACGATCGTGCACACAATCGTGAGATTTCAATTATTGGATCGCGTCTGGGGGGCGTCCCTACAACCCTAGGAACGCCCTCCAGACCTCGATCAAATCATGGAAGTACAGAAGGCTTCAGGACAACCGTTAGCTATCACGTTCTATTCCGTCATAACGGCTTTAAAGCCCAGTGTAATTATGACGGAATAGAATGGCATAACGGCATTAAAAGGTTAAAATATTTATTTTGTAATGGCATTTGTAGATAAACATTGTGGAGAGGAAACAATCACAAAAACTGAAATAATTTAATAATAAGTAATCTTATTTTATTTATTTTTTTATCTATTTTTTTTCTCAGCTGATTACAAGTAATGTAAGGATGAAAACAAATAGCTGATATATATATATATATATATATATAAAATAAAAAACTAAAATAATATGGTTGCATAAGTGTGCACACCCGTGAACTAAGACTTTGTTGAAGCGTGTTTTGATTTTATTACAGCACTCAGTCTTTTTGGGTATGAGTCTATCAGCATGGCACATCTTGACTTGGCAAGATTTGCCCACTCTTCTTTGCAAAAACACTCCAAATTCTGGGCTCTGGCTGAACCATTCCAAAACTTTTATATTTTTCCGGTGAAGTTATTCCTTTGTTGATTTGGATGTATGCTTTGGGTCATTGTCATAATGAAAGATGAAGTTCCTCTTCGTGTAGAGCTTTCTAGCAGAAGCCTGAAGGTTTTGTGCCAATATTGACTGCTATTTGGAACTGTTCATAATTCCCTCTACCTTGACTAAGGCCCCAGTTCCAGCTGATGCAAAACAGCCCCAAAGCATGATGCTGCCACCACCATGCTTTACTGTGGGTATGGTGTTCTTTTGGTGATGTGCAGTGTTGTTTTTGCGCCAAACATATCTTTTGGAAATATGGCCAAAAACTTCAACCGTGGTTTCATCAGATCATAACACCTTTTTCACACATGCTTTTGAGAGACTTCAGATCTGTTTTTGCAAAATTTAGCCAGGCTTGGATGTTTTTCTTGCTAAGAAAAGGCTTTTGTCTTGCCACTCTACCCCATAGCCGAGACATATGAAGAATACGGGAGATTGTTGTCACATGTACCACACAGCCAGTACTTGCCAGACAGTCCTACAGCTCCTTTAATATTGCTGTAGACCTCTTGGCAGCCTCCCAGACCAGTTTTCTTATTTTTTCATCAATTTTGGAGAGACGTCCAGTTCTTGGTAATGTCACTGTTGCACCATATTTTCTCCACTTGATGACTGTCTTCACTGTGTTCCATGGTATATCTAATGCCTTGGAAATTCTTTTGTACCCTTCTCCTGACTGATACCTTTTAACAATGATCTCCCTCTGATGCTTTGGGAGATCTCTGCGGACCATGGCTTTTGCTGTAGGATTCAACTAAGAAAATGTCAGGAAAGACCTACTTAGAACAGCTGAACTTTATTTGGGGTTAGTCAGAGACACTTTAAATGATGGCAGGTGTGTACTGACTCCTATTTAACATGATTTTGAATGTGATTGCTTAATTCTGAACACAGCTACATCTTCAGTTATACACTTATGCAACCACATTATTTAAGTTTTTTTTTTTGTTTACTTATCTCCTCCTAAAATATTTTAGTTTGTTTTTCAATGGAGTTCTACAGTTTATACATCACATTAAAAGTGGAAAAGGTTCTGAAATGATTTCTCTTTGTCTCATTTATTTACATCACAGAAATCTGACATTTTAACAGGTGTGTAGACTTTTTATATCCACTGTGTATATGTATATGTATGTGTGTATGTGTATGTGTGTGTGTGTGTATATATATATATATATATAAGTTCATTCTGTTCTGACCTAATGACCTTACTTAACTTAGTATCATCTGCAAAAATAGAGATGTCGCTATTTAATCCTTGCTCTAAGTCATTTATAAAAATATTAAAAAGAACAGGGCCCAGTACTGATCCCTGGGGGATTCCACTGATTACCTTTGTCCAATCTGAGTATGATCCATTTACTACTACTCATTGCTCCCTATCTTTTTTTTTTTTTTCAAAGACTTTTTTATTAAGAATCCATGATACAATGAAATCAACATAAGATAATGCAATAATAACATTTGCAAAGTGAATCTTGCATAAAGAAATACATATTAATTACCATGCGTCATAGACTCTTGTTTTAACTTTTTCCATAAAATAATACAAAAACAACAATAACAAAATATGGATGTCACAATGCTTATCTCTTTCTTGTATAAGTATTTACCCAAAAAAAAAAAAGAAAAAATTCTTACTCATTGGTTGCGCTTATGTCTGGACATGGTCTACTCCTTGACCGGCCAGAAGGCCTTACTACAATGTCGAGCAGGTTAGGTTGGGGTTCAATGGATTTAATATAATTTTCCCATGTTAATTGTAATTCTATAAATTGCTCTCTTTTATCAAGTAAGAAGGAGCCATACTCTTCTAAATCTATCAAATCTGAGACTTTATTGCGCCACATTGCCAGCGAAGGAATCTCTGATGATCTCCAGTTTTGTGCTATCAGGACTTTCAAGCTATTTGTCATTATTTTTAGCAGAGGTTTGAAGTGTGGTCGGGGTAACTTAAATGATTTATTTAATAACCATACGAGGGGGTCTAATGGGATACTGACTTGAAAAATATGTTCTATTTCTATTATAATTGTTCTCCATAATGAATTTATCTGGGAGCACCACCACCACATATGACTCATGCCACTACCAACATGTCCACATCTCCAGCAACGATTACTGGTCTGTGAAAAGAGCCTATGGAGTCTCTTAGGGGTCAAATACCAACCATGTAATATTTTGTAATTAAGCTCTTTAATGGCTGCAGATATTGAAATTGACTTGGTGTTATGGAAGATATTTGTCGCTGTCTGAGGTGTGATGATGACTCCGAGTTCCCTCTCCCACATCTCTATAGAGCGTGGTAGATTGCCTGGTGGTAGTTGGGTAATAATGCCATTAATATATGTAAGACTATGCTTAACTGGCGGTGTTGAGGTGAATAATTTCTCAATGTTGGACAGTGGACGGAGCATGTTTAGATGTTGTTGATGTGTTGTAATATAGTGGTGTACCCTCCTATACGTGAACCAGTTATTGGCCCATTTATGGCCTGCTTCAGTTAGTTGCCTTTGGGGTAGTAACTGGTCGTTAGCAGTTAGAGTCATAAGTTGAACGTCAGAGTCATGATATTGTATCTCTAAATCCCCAGTCAAAGTGAGCAGGGAGAACTCAGAATTGTGGACAAGTGATGTCAAGGGGCCTGGGCAGGAGGAGACATATGGGTTCGTCCTATTGGTCGATTCCCAGGTTCTCAGTGTTTCTTGTGTAATTGGGTTATTAATTTGATTAAGGAGTACCCGAAATCCCGGGTTCCAACACACAGAAGGAAGATTAATACTGGGATTAAGTGCTGCTTCCAGTGAGACCCATCGTTTGTGGTCTCTATGGATCCTCCAATCAAGGATTCTTTGAAGAAATATGGACCTACGATACGAATCAATGTCCGGAACTCCCAGGCCCCCTTGGTGTGTGGGTCGGGACATTGTGGTTTTATTTATCCTGGGGGGGCGTCTATTCCAAATGAACGAGCTAAACAGCTGCTGCATCTGTGGTATATATGTGCTAGGGAGTTGTATAGGGAGGGTCTGCATAATGTAGAGCAGTCTGGGAAAGATATTCATTTTAATTGTGTTTATTCTCCCTAACCAGGACAGGCGTTTCCTAGTCCAGGAGGAAAGATCTCGTATCAGGTCAGTTTTAATGTTTAGATAATTCAGTTTATGTAGTAGATCAGGGTTGTCTGTTAGGTGAATCCCTAGGTATTTTAATGAATCCTTGTTCCATTTAAATGGACAAGTTTTAATGATCAGGTCTTCCGTATGGGAGTCAATGGCCACTCCTAGCATCTCAGACTTATTTTGATTAATTTTATAATTAGAGAGGTTATGAAAAGTCTCTAATTCCTTAAGGAGATGAGGGATTGATTCTACTGGGGACGACAAAGTAAATAAAATATCGTCTGCGAAAAGTGACAATTTGTATTCTTCACCCCCCACCCTCAAACCCTGGATATTGGTATTGGATCGAATTTTGGTAGCTAATGTTTCTATGAGACAAGTGAAAAGCAAGGGAGACAATGGGCAACCTTGTCTGGTACCATTTGTAATCTGAAAGGGGGGTGATAAGACTCCATTGAGGGCAATCCTGGCACTGGGGTTGTTGTATAACGCAAAGATCTTATTTAATATTTCCTCACCAAAGCCAAAGGCTCGTAGAGTAGCTTCTAGGAAAGGCCATCCGATTCTGTCGAAGGCCTTTTCCGCGTCAGTAGAGATCCAAATTGAGGGAATACAATTTGTCTTGGCATGCCATAGCAGGTGCAGGTTACGCACTGTGTTATCTCTAGCTTCTCGGTATGGTACAAAGCCAACCTGATCGCGGTTTATAATGGTGGGTAATATTAAGTTGAGTCTATTGGCGATGATTTTAGCAAAAATCTTTGTATCTGAGTTCAGAAGAGAAATCGGTCTGTAATTAGAGATAGATAAAGGGGATTTATTTGGTTTTGGAATTAGTGTAACATTGGCTTGTAAAGCCAAAGGGGGAAAGGCCTTGTCTTGTTCTATACTTTGGAAGTATGACAGAAGATGTGGGATCAGAATATCTCTAAAGGTTGTGTAGTAAGTGTTACAAAATCCGTCCGGGCCTGGGGATTTACCTGTTTTTAAGGATTTTATGGCTAGTTTAATCTCTTCGACCGATATGGGGGCATCTAAATTAGTTCTCTGTTCATTGTTAAGTTGGGGTAGGTGTAGCTGAGATAAGTAACCTTGGATGGCCGCCTGTGTCGGAGGCTGGGTGTTCGCGGACAGGTTATACAATGATTGATAGTAAAGCCTAAAGCAGTCTGCTATGTCTTTTGAGGAGTGCCGGTCCTTCCCTTTCTCGTCTTTGATGTGTAAGATATATCTGCTAAGGGTTTTCTTTCTGAGTTGCCTGGCCAGGAGCCTGCCTTGTTTGTTAGCGCCTTCAAAATAAGTTTTTTTAAGAAATAGAGCGTTGCGTTTAGCCTCTTTCCCTAAGTAACAGTTAAGCTGAAGACGTTTATGCTCTAAACTATCTAAGAGTGAACGGTCTTTTGGAAATGATTTGTGTATTTCTTGGAGTTTAAGTCAGTAAGTAGTGATGTCAAGTAATGTTGTTGTTGTTTAGATTTGGCTGCTTTAAGGGCAATGATTTCGCCCCGAAGAACGCATTTGTGGGCGTTCCAGATGTGCTGCTGGCTCACATCTGGGGTATTATTTATCTCGAAGTAGTCTTCGATGGCCTTGGTTAGGTGAATCCGTATCAATGGGTCCTTTAAAAGGGATTCATCTAATCTCCAAGATCGTGATTGTCTAACGTCTATAGGGAGGCTAAACCTGCAGCTGACCATGGCATGGTCAGACCATGTTATGGGGTGTATCTCTGAGTGGCTCGCATGTGCTAAATTATTCACATCTGTTAATATATAGTCTATTCTGGAATAGTTTTGGTGTGGGTGTGAATAAAAGGTGAAATCCTTTTCATGTGGGTGATGGATTCTCCAGACATCGTGTATAGCCAATGTGGTTAATTTAGACCTAATTACTTTCAGGGTCTTGGCGGGGATGGCTGATTTGCCTGCCGAGCAATCTAATATTGGATCTAGGGCAATGTTGAGGTCCCCTCCGACTATCAAGTTTCCTTTTGGTGATTCTAAAAGTTTATTACAGAGCTGGTGATAGAATTTAGTGGCTTCTAGATTGGGTGCATATATGTTGGCTAAAGTTAGAGGCTTACTGTTCAGTATCCCATAAATAATCAGATATCTTCCCTGTTTGTCCTTATCTATAGAGGTTACCTGGAAGGGAAAATTTTTATTAATCATTGTACATACCCCGTTGTGTTTTGAGTTATTGGAAGAGAAGTAGGCTGTCCCAAATTTCTTAAAGGAAGCTCTGGGCTCCCGGCCCTTTTTAAAGTGGGTCTCCTGTAGCATAACAATATCACATTTAAGTCTCTTGTAATCTTTAAAAGCTATTGTTCTCTTTTGTGGGATATTGAGCCCTTTCACATTATGGGAAAGTATTTTAAAGTGAGACTTATCCATCAACAATGAAAAATTTCTGCATATATAACATTACAAAGAGTAAGCGCAGTTCAGTTTTGTACCTCAGGGTAGGATTGGACAAGAGACATCGCATAAACAATATATGTAAACATTTGAAAGTAAAATACACATAAACAATAAACTAATCCAAAATAAAGTGTATTTCTAGAACTATACACCTTGGTTGGGGAATAATTGGTGTTGCATTTTGCTCTGAAATTATTACTTTATAGCATGTAGGATTGACCTGTGGGGAGGGGAAGGGAATGGGACGAGAATAGAGAGGAGGGGGATATAGGGAGGGATGGAGGAGAAGAAATAGAGAGGGGAGGAAAGGAAAGGTGAAGACAGTGAGATGCAATATCACAACCTCATTAATGTCTAATAATAGCAGTATCCAGATTTAGTACCGAGAACATTACACATTATCCATGAGAGGAGGCTGTGGGTGAGAGGACAAAAAGCAGGTAACAGCATGTAACAGTGTCATTACAGTAAAAAAAAAAAAAAAAAAAAAAAAAAAGCAAAGAAAAATTTCAGAGACAAATTCAAAATTATTTTGGTTACATTTAAGGCCTTACCCCACTACCAACGACCAGGAACAGTCCAGGTAGATGTATGTCAGGGAAGATTCCCGGATACATTCAATTATTACTGATAGTAGGGGATATGAGGTTAGATAATTATTACCAGTTAGCAAAGTCATTAAGTGTCCTGAGAACTTGTCGAGTTTGGGGAGACATTGTCCATCTTCCTTCTCTTGAATTGGACTTTGTTCCATTGGGAGCGCTGCTCTTTGGGTGGGTCTTTATTTTTGTCCATGTGTCTTGTGGAGGTCTCAAGGACATCTTCGTCTGGAGGTTCAATGTTAATGTTCAGTTTCTTGGACACGTCGTCTAGGTCTTGGAAAGTTCTATAGATAATTTGTGAACCATTATGATTGATAATCAAACTGAATGGGAATCCCCATCGATATCTAATGTTATGGTCTTGCAGGGCTTTAGTAAGAAACCTGACTTCTCTTCTCCTCTGTATGGTTTGAGGGCAAAGGTCCTGAAAGATTTGTAATGTGTGATCTTTGAAATTTATTGATCTTCTGGATCTTGCTGCTTGCCAGACATCCTCTTTGGTAGTATATCTCAAAAACCTAAGAATCACATCTCTTGGTGGAGCAGGGGGTTTAGATGGAGGTCTCAGCGCTCTATGAATTCGTTCAATTTCATCATTGAGTAGTGGGGGTGATCTGGGGTTTAGAAAGTGGAACAGATCTGTAACATAAGATTTCAATTGTTCTGATGAGATCTCCTCAGGAATTCCCCTGATCCTGAGATTATTCCTCCTCCCACGATTATCGAGGTCTTCAAGTTTTTCTTGTAAATTATGGATCATTGAATCCTGTATGGAGAGTTGTTGGGAGTTGGTACTGACCATGGAGTTGAGGGCCTCCTGACCTTCCTCCATGTAATCAAGCCTGGAGCTCATGTCATTCAAGTCCTTTTTTAGATCTCTCATTTCGCCTTTAATAAAGGTTTTCAATGACTCGAAGTCTGATTTGGAAGGAAGGCCCGCAATTTGTGATGGTAAAGACAATAGTGATTTGTATTGCGTAGGGGTATATTCTGTCTGCATCTCTGTAGAAAGTTGGTCTTGTGAAATAGAGAGTTCTGCTGGGCTAGGATCTGATGATTGAAAAAATGTAGACACTGAAGGCGTGGTTGCTGCCATTTTGCTGCCTTTATCTGCCTTAGGTCCTTTGCGCTGTGACATTCTTTCCCTCTTGAAATATTCCAAATAGGGCTTTTAAAGTTTAGTGCACCCCAAAAAGGAATTGTTTAAGAAAGTTCTATTTAGGTCAGTAATGGGCCTGAACCATGTAGGTCTGATTTATCTCTGTGTGGGAAAAAAAAAACAAAAACGTGGTTTCTCTGATCATAAGTCGTCTGAGTTCACCAGGCCTCTGTCATGTAGCAAGTACAGCAGCTTATAATAAGTATAAGGTGTGATGACCACTGCAGTTATAATGCTTAGTTGGTTATAGTTGTAGAGGTTAATAGTTAGTTTAGAAAGCTGTGCATGGAGCGTCAGGCTGTCATAGAATTGCCCCCTGCGTGCATCCCAACAGGAGCAGTCCACGTAAACAAAAAGAAGGGGAGAGAGATTAAGTTTTGGTCTCAATTGGGCCCAGGTCCAGCAAAGTCGATGCCCCTCTGTATGAGGATATATGACTCTGTTTTATAAAGTGTCAGGGTCTATCAGATCTCTGTGTAACAGGCAGAGTTGTTAAACTAAAAGGCTACACACAGGGTATTTGCGGTATCGTTATCTTAACTCCCTTTATAGTAAGGTAGATGAGTACGTTACCCGTGGTCTGAGTAGATTTGTGATCGGAGCCCTCCTTGCAGCTGCCGGCCCGGAGCGTTTTCTGAGAGGTCGGTGCGCCACGTGGTTGCGGCGTGTTTTTATGTAAGCGGGAGCCTGTGTCCCCCGGGAGGCGATTCGTGCTAGCCCTCGGGTTCTGGCTGTCTGTGTTGGAGATTGGAGCCAAATGTGAGTGCTCCGTGGGTTGTGTCGGATGGCGGCTGGAGGGAGCATTGGAGGCCACGGGCAGATATTAAGCCGGTCCAAGATGGCGACCGGGCTGTCTTGACACTCTGACGCTCGCTGTGTTCAGATGAAGAGGAAAGGTGAGGGAGGATAAGTTGAAGGGTCAGGATAATCCCCTGGATAGTAGGAGTCGTTAGTGGTACATTTAGGTGTCAAAGCAGGTCCCCATCATATCAGCTCCTATTATATGAGCAGCAACAGCTCCGGAGCTTCACAGAAAAGCAGCCATGTCCCAGCAAGGCTTGGCTCCGCCCCCCCTCATTGCTCCCTATCTTTTATCCAGTTATTTATCCATGAGCTAACATTTTCAGCTATTCCCAGTCCCTTAATTTTGTGCATTAATCTCTCATATGGCATTGTATCAAATGCCTTTGCAGAATCTAAGTATATCACATCAACTGATTCCCCTTTATATATATGTTTACTTACTTCCTCGTAGAATCTAATTAGATTAGTTTGACATGATCTATTTCTCCTAAAAACATGCTGATTAGAACTCATAATCTTGTTTACACGAATATGCTCATCAATATAATCCTTAAAAATCCCTTCAAATATCTTCCCCACTATTGGGGAACTGGTCTATAGCTTCCTGGCTCATTCCCTGCTTCCCTTTTTGAAGAGTGGCACCACATCAGCTTTACGCCAATCCTGGGGTACCATGCCTGAGGATAATGAGTCTTGAAAAATTAAGAGTAGAGGTTTGTCTATAACAGTGCTAAGTTCCCTTAACACCCTTGGGTGTACTCCATCTGGGCCTGGAGTTTTATTTACCTTAATATTATCCAGTTTTTTCCTGATATCCTCTAAACATAACCCAGTTAATGGTATGGACCTGCATGTTCTATTTTGTTCCAAAGTATCATCCAATGGTTCATATCCCTGTGTATACTGAAGAAAAAAACCTGGTTTAGTACCTCAGCCTTCTCCCTGTCATTATTTATCATGCTACCCTCCACGCATTTTAATGTACCTATATTGTCCTTCTTAGATTTTTTGCTATGTATGTACTTAAAGAATTAGAAGTGAAAAAGAGGGCGCCACATAGTATAATAAAGTTTGATCATGAGCAGAAGGAATAAAATCAAAAGGCTTACCGAAGGAATATGCACCGTACTGTGACCGGTGCTCTCTGGCAGACTAACACACTCAGTGGTTAGCACACTGGTGGATCTATGGTACCGCTGCATCTGAACAAAGGCAGGTGAGTCTCTGTGTGGCCCTGGTAGGGGTAAATGGACTTCTTATGAAGAGTAGTATTACAGGGCTGCAGTGTGTGTAAAATCCGTTAGCCCTTCCAAAGTCGGAATAAAAAGGACAACTTCCGTGGAGTAAAAACAATCTTTAATCCATAAACGTACCGCTACGCGTTTCTCAACCTGATGAAACGGCCAGCTAACGGTCGAGAAACGGAAGTTGTCCTTTTTATTCCGACTTTGGAAGGGCTAACGGATTTTACACACACTGCAGCCCTGTAATACAACTCTTCATAAGAAGTCCATTTACCCCTACCAGGGCCACACAGAGACTCACCTGCCTTTGTTCAGACGCAGCGGTACTATAGATCCACCAGTGTGCTAACCACTGAAAGTGTTAGTCTGCCAGAGAGCACCGGTCACAGTACGGTGCATATTCCTTCGGTAAGCCTTTTGATTTTATTCCTTCTGCTCATGATCAAACTTTATTACGCTATGTGGTGCCCTCTTTTTCACTTCTAATCTCACAGAACCTTCACACCGAGGACCAGAGGAGCTGCCGCTTCAGATTTGTGCTCCGTATCTGAGCCATCCGGTTTTGCCCGTCTACACATGTTAGTTGACGGTTTGTGCACAGACTTGGCTATAATTATTTAGTGCACCCCGCATCTGGTCCCCTTCTGGGTTCCTATTTTTGACATGTACTTAAAGAACCTTTTAGGGTTAGACTTAGAACCCTTTGCCATTAATTTTTCATTTTCAATTTTGTCTAATTTGATTGCTTTTTTGCATGCATTGTTACATTCCATGTTGAGTCTGTACTATTTTCTTTGAATAATTTAAATGCCCTACATTTTTCCTAATTTCTCTTAACACATTTTTATTTAGTCACAACGGCTTTGATTTTTTGTTTGTTTGTTTATAACCATATGGTATTTGTTAACTCTAGAGAAGAAGTAAGGGCGCTAGAGAAGCTTAAGATACCTCTTAAAAGCTTGACAATTGGTTATAAACAATTAAAAATGACCAGGGACTTAGCTAAATTATATGTATATTTTATAAATCTCAGAATTAGACAAACAACAAACTTAAAAAACAACACAAAAATATTTTAAAAGGGACGTCTCCCTATAATTTCACAAATAAACTTGTATTAATAAAATCAATATTTATATGGATACCAGAGTGCAATAGTGGTAGATACTGTAATTTTTCAAGATAGTTCACTCCTTAGGACATTGCCGTATATCGGATAATGTCTATATTTAGTCTCAGATGTCAGGTCTACAAAACTCTTGAAAGCTGGTCTATATTATATTGCAGGTATAGACATCTGCACTTTATCTGTAATTTATCATGTTAAAACGTCTTACTTTTATGGTAACACTTTACCGGTAGCCGATCTCTTTCAAGTGTGCTTCGTGGGTGTTCCTCGAGATCTCAGCGTCTGACCTCTGTTTATGCTATCTGCCAGAAGATAGAAAAAGATGAAATTATAAACCGGGTTGATAACTTATCCTCTGATGGTGGTTCAGTATGTGGTACTAGTGTTTTCTATGCGTTTCACTCCCCTCAGAGCTTTATATCAGGGTAGTTAAAATCTCCCATAATTGCAGCACTGTTAATAGCAGCCTTACCTATTTGGATAAGTAGTTGAGTTTCCTCCAGGCCACTAATGTTGGGGGACTTGTAGCATGTTCCTAGTAATATTTTTTAGGAGTTTTCCCCCCACTCTTTATTTCATCCCACAGGGTCTCTACATTGTCACTTGTATCATAAATATCTTCCCTTATTGTAGGTTTAATGTTAGGTTTAATATACATGCAGATTCCTCTACCCGTTTTATTATTCCTGTCCCTCCTAAATAATGTATACCCCTCTAAGTTAACTGCCCAGTCATGTGAATCATCCCACCAAGTTTCAGTTATACTGATAACCTCATAGTCCTCTTCTGTAACTAAGAGCTCCAGCTTCCCCATTTTACCTGTTATGCTTCTTGCATTTGTTGTCATACATTTAATTTTCATGTGGTTTCTGCTGCTACTTGGTGTGCTTTCTTCTATACTTTCTAATGTGGCATTTCTTAAGTCATCCCTTCCTTGAGATATAAAGGGAGTGACATATTCACAGACTGGTTTCTCTGTTCTATTGTGTTCTAACTGACCCTCCCCCGATTTGCCTAGTTTAAAAGGTTCTCTAAACATGCTACCATCCTTTCCCCTGAACCATCTATACTCACATTAGAACAAACTAAAACATATAAATATGGAACTTTTTAAAACAAGAGAAAATTTAAGATTAATTATAGAAGACTCTAACCAACAAAGTCTAAGACAGAAAGAAGAAGATCAACATATTTCAATAGAAAATCTAGAGAAAATGTTATCTAAAGAATTAAAAATTAGAACCGAATTAAAATTTATGGAAAGATATCTAAATGAAGGAATGGTGCCAAGAGGCCTCAGGCTCAAAAAGGACTGTACCTTCGAACTAAAAAAACATTTGAAAGACAAATGGTATGAAATTCTAGCAAATGCATCTGTAAACTTAATTAAAGTAATCATTAAAGCTAGAAAAGAGACAATAGAAGAACTAAATGAAGAAATTAATAAACGAAAAACCATTCTAGAGATAAAAAAGAAAGATACAATAGACAAAGAAAGACAAAGAGAGATTAGTTCAAGATTGGAGGATTTGAATAAAGATATCCTGTATACCAAATGGAAGAAATATGATCGAGATCAGGAAGATTATGAGGTAAAGGATCTAGGGGGAAATATTACCAATGCTGAGAAGAATAGTGTAATATTCAGTAAAAAAAGAGTAGAAAATGTAGTACCAGAAAGAGAAGAACAGGAAAGAACAGAAAGAGATAAAAAACTCAAATATATCAACAACGAAGGGCAAATAGACTCTAGACATAACATAACTGAAAATAAACAATTTAGATACAATAACGATGATTATAGACAATATAGACCTTATCCCAGAACCGGATACACGAATCACAAATACTATGGGGACACTTATAATAGAAATGATAATTACAATAGGAATAACTACTTTTAGACAACACCAAAACTACAATTATGGAAGGAACAATTACTATAGACAACATCAAAATTACTCAGATAGGAACTATGGGAATGAGAGAAGGGAAAGATATAACAGGAATGATTATGACTATAGAATTGAGAAACAAGAAAGAAACAATAGAAATGATTACAACTACCGAAAAGGCTTTGATGGGAGAGATCAATATGACAATGAAAAACGACATAATAGGGAATTTAACGACAGGTCTAGATATGAGAATAGAGGCTGGTATGATAGAAGAAGAGAAGATGAACATCAGAGAAATAGAATAGAATATAGAGACAGTGGCCTCCCCAGAAGAGATAAAGAACAGAGAGAATAAAAGAGATGATAATGATAAACAAGAAAGAGGATTAAAAACAAGTAATAGATACGAATGTTTAACTGATCTGAGGGAAGAATTTGAGAATAGAGAAAACTCTTATAACACACCAGGCCCTTCCAAGGATTTTTTAGAAAGAGGCTACGAAAGATCAAACGAACCACCGAAGGGGAAAAGAAGAAGAGAGGGAACAGAGGGAGAGGGACCAAACGAAATAGACGAATAACTGAGCCTAAAACAACTAAGAAGACAGGGATATTTAATCTAAGTGGTACTCCACTTTCTTATGATGAGGAGAAAGTTCTTAGTAAGGGACTTAATATATATATATACACATATATACATATACACACACTTTACCATAGGTTCTTTGGTCAAAAAAATGCAAAATAGCACAAAATGTAAGAATCTTTTAGACTGTTTTAAAATGTCTCACACTGACTAAAACATGCTTTCTTTCTTTTGAAAAAGTCACTAATCAGCAGCATACTTGTCCCAGAATCTATCTCTGCAGCTAATTTTTAAAGCCCCTTAGATTGAAATCTTCTTCTGCCTTGCTAACATGGGTGATGCTGATGGGCACTGATTAATAGGTATGCTCCGTGCTCAGCAGCCTTGTAAGCACCAGGTGTGTCCAGATCTTGGAGCTTTGAACATTTTTTTTTTTTTTTTTTTTTGTAGCAGCTGCTGTTTTTTCGAGCATGCTGGGTTTGCTTGTATGTCTAAGTATGGTGAAAAATACCAGACACTGCAGCATTCTGCAATGTGATTGCTGAGATCAGAGCACAAACTCCAGTGCGTGCATCTTTCTCTAGTTGCTGCAGTTTTCAAGACCATTAGCATGGATTTCTCAAGGCTTTTCAAGGAGTGTATTCCTGAACTGCTATTGTTTTGTAAAACCTTGTAAATGCTAACAAAATGGTTGGGCATGCATAGCTTTTACACTGTGCTGCTTTATTACTGATATTATGCTACACGTATATAAAAATACAGTGAAAGGGACAGAGTACTGTAACATTTTTCATGTGATTGGCAAGAGTCCATGAGCTAGTGACATATGGGATATACAATCCTACCAGGAGGGGCAAAGTTTCCCAAACCTCAAAATGCCTATAAATACACCCCTCACCACACCCACAATTCAGTTTTACAAACTTTGCCTCCTATGGAGGTGGTAAAGTAAGTTTGTGCTATGATTTCTACGTTGATATGCGCTTCTCAGCATTGTTGAAGCCCGATTCCTCTGAGTACAGCGAATGTCAGAGGGACGTGAAGGGAGTATCACCTATTGAATATGATGATTTCTCTAACGGGGGTCTTTTTCATGGGTTCTCTGTTATCGGTCATAGAGATTCATCTCCTACCTCCCTTTTCAGATCGACGATATACTCTCAATTTACCATTACCTCTACTAATAACTGTTTTAGTACTGGTTTGGCTATCTGCTATATGTGGATGGGTGTCTTTTGGTAAGTATGTTTTTTATTTCTTAAGACACCTCAGCTATGGTTTGGCACTTTATGCATTTATATAAAGTTCTAAATATATGTATTGTACTTATATTTGCCATGAGTCAGGTTCATGTATTTCCTTCAGCAGACTGTCCGTTTCATATTTGGGGAATTTAAACATTTTAAGAAATTTATTTCTTACCTGGGGTTTAGTCTTTTTTTTTCTATTGACTACTTTCTTGCTATTGCGGGTATTAGGCCCGTGGGTGCGTCAAATGCTAAACTTTATTGCGTCATTTTTGGTGCAAAATTTTTTTTGCCGCGGAAAAAGACGTTTATGATGCAACTTCGTCATTTCCGGCATCATACGAGACGTCATTAGTGACGCGAGTGTGTCATTTCCGGTTATTTTTGGTGCCAAAAAAGTTTACGTTACGTTGTGCGTCATACTTGGCGCCAAATTTTTTGCATTATTTTAATACCCCATTGATGTTTGCCTCTTGCTTTTTTCTCTATCAGAGGCCTATGCTTTTGCATTTTTTCCCATTCCTGAAACTGTCATATAAGGAAATAGATCATTTTGCTTTATATGTTGTGTTTTTTCTCTTACATTGAGCAAGATGTCCCAATCAGATCCTGCCTCAGAAGTTTCTGCTGGAACATTGCTGCCTGACATCGGTTCTACCAAAGCTAAGTGCATTTGTTGTAAAAGTGTAGAAATTATTCCACCAAATGTCATTTGTAATAGTTGTCATGATAAACGTTTACATGCAGATAGTGTTTCCATCAGTAATAGTACATTGCCAGTTGCAGTTCCTTCAACTTCTAATGTACATGATATACCTGTAAATTTTAAAGAATTTGTATCTGATTCTATTCTGAAGGCTTTGTCTGCATTTCCACCTTCTAATAAGCGTAAAAGGCCTTTTAAAACTTCTCATTTAGCTGATGAAATTTCAAATGACCAGCAACATAATAATTTATCCTCTTCTGATGAGGATCTATCTGATTCAGAAGATCATTCCTCAGACATTGACACTGACAAATCTACTTATTTATTTAAAATAAAGTATATGCGTTCTTTATTAAAAGAAGTGTTAATTACTTTGGATATTGATGTAACCAGTCCTATTGACGTTCAGTCTAATAAACGTTTAAATGCTGTTTTTAAACCTCCTGTGGTTTCCCTATTCCTGAGGCTATTTCTGATATGATTTCTAGGGAATGGAATAAGCCAGGTACTTCTTTTATTCCTTATTCAAGGTTTAAAAAATTGTATCCTTTACCAGCAAAATCTATAGAGTTTTGGGAAAAAAATCCCCAAAGTTGATGGGGCTATTTTATACTCTTGCTAAACGTACCACTATTCCTATGGAAGATAGTACTAACTTTAAGGATCCTTTAGATAGGAAGCTTGAATCCTATCTAAGGAAGAAGCCTATTTATATTCAGGTCATCTTCTCTGACCTGCTATTTCTTTGGCTGATGTTGCGGCTGCCTCAACTTTTTGGTTGGAGAATTTAGCGCAACAAGATTTGGATCCTGACATATCTTACATTACTTGCTTACTGCAACATGCTAATAGTTTTATTTGTGATGCCATTTTTGATATTATCAAAATTGATGTTAGATCCATGTCTTTAGCTGTATTAGCTAGAAGAGCTTTGTGGCTTAAAACTTGGAATGTTGATATGACATCTAAATCTAGATTACTATCTTTCTTTCCAAGGTAATAATTTATTTGGTTCTCAGTTGGATTCTATTATTTCAACTATCACTGGAGGAAAAGGAGTTTTTCTGCCTCAGGATAAAAAACCTAAGGGTAAATCTAAGGCTTCTAACAGTTTTCGTTCCTTTCGTCAAAATAAGGAACAAAAACTCAATCCTCCTCCCAAGGAATCTGCTTCCAGTTGGAAGCCTTCCTCTAATTGGAGTAAATCCAAGCCATTTAGGAAACCAAAGTCTGCCCCTAAGTCCGCATGAAGGTGCGGCCCTCATGCCAGCTCAGCTGGTAGGGGGCAGATTAAGGTTTTTCAAGGATTTATGGATAAAATCTGTCCAAAATCATTGGATTCAGAGCATTGTCTCTCAGGGGTATCTAATAGGATTCAAAGTAAGACCTCCTGTGAGAAATTTTTTTTCTCTCACGCATCCCTGTAAATCCAGTAAATGCTCATGCTTTTCTGAAGTGTGTTTCAGATCTGGAGTCTTCAGGGGTAATCATGCCAGTTCCTCCTCAGGAACAAGGGTTTGGGGTTTTATTCAAACCTATTCATTGTACCAAAGAAAGGAAAATTTATTCAGACCAGTTCTGGATCTAAAAATTTTGAATCGTTATGTAAGAGTACCAACTTTCAAGATGGTGACTATAAGGACTATTCTGCCTTTTGTTCAGCAAGGACATTATATGTCCACAATAGACTTGCAGGATGCATACCTTCATATTCCGATTCATCCAGAACACTATCAGTTTCTGAGATTCTCTTTTCTAAACAAGCATTACCAATTTGTTGCTTTTCCATTTGGTCTAGCAACAGCTCCAAGAATCTTTTCAAAGGTTCTGGGTGCCCTACTATCTGTAATCAGAGAACAGGGTATTGCGGGGTTTCCTTATTTGGACGATATCTTGGTACTAGCTCAGTCTTTACATACTGCAGAATCTCACACGAATCAACTAGTGTTGCTTCTTCGGAAACATGGTTGGAGGATCAATTTACCAAAAAGTTTCTTGATTCCTCAGACAAGGGTCACCTTTTTAGGCTTCCAGATAGATTCAGTGTCCATGACTCTGTCTCTGACAGACAAGAGACGTTTAAAATTGGTCGCAGCATGCCTGCACCTTCAGTCTCAGTCATTCCTTTCAGTGGCTATGTGCATGGAAGTTTTAGGTCTCATGACTGCAGCATCGGACGCAATCCCCTTTGCTCGTTTTCACATGAGACCTCTACAGCTTTGCATGCTGAATCAATGGTGCAGGGATTATACAAAGATATCACAATTAATATCCTTGAATCCCAATGTACGACACTCTTTGACATGGTGGATAGATCACCATCGTTTGGTTCAAGGGGCTTCCTTTGTTCGGCCAACCTGGACTGTGATCTCAACAGATGCGAGTTTTTCAGGCTGGGGAGCTGTTTGGGTATCTCTGACAGCACAAGGGGTTTGGAAATCTCAAGAGGCGAGATTACCAATAAATATTTTAGAACTCCGTGCAATTCTCAGGGCTCTTCAGTCTTGGCCTCTGCTAAAGAGAGAACCGTTCATTTGTTTTCAGACAGACAATATCACAACTGTGGCTTATGTCAATCATCGGGGTGGGACTCACAGTCCCCAAGCTATGAAAGAAGTATCTCGGATACTTGCTTGGGCGGAATCCAGCTCCTGTCTAATCTCTGCGGTGCATATCCCAGGTGTAGACAATTGGGAGGCGGATTATCTCAGCCGCCAGATTTTACATCCAGGGGAGTGGTCTCTCCATCCAGATGTGTTTTCTCAGATTGTTCAGATGTGGGGTCTTCCAGAGATAGATCTCATGGCCTCTCATCTAAACAAGAAACTTCCCAGATACCTGTCCAGGTCCAGGGATGTTAAGGCTGAAGCAGTGGATGCACTGACACTTCCTTGGTGTTATCATCCTGCTTATATCTTCCCGCCTCTAGTTCTTCTTCCAAGAGTGATCTCCAAAATCATCATGGAACAGTCTTTTGTGTTGCTGGTGGCTCCAGCATGGCCACACAGGTTTTGGTATGCGGATCTGGTTCGGATGTCCAGTTGCCCCCCTTGGCCACTTCCATTACGGCCGGACCTACTATCTCAAGGTCCGTTTTTCCATCAGGATCTCAAATCATTAAATTTGAAGGTATGGAAATTGAACTTAGTTCTAAGTCATAGAGGTTTCTCTGACTCTGTGATTAATACTATGTTACAAGCTCGTAAATCTGTCTCTAGAAAGATTTATTATAGAATTTGGAAGACTTACATTTCATGGTGTTCTTCTCATAAATTCTCCTGGCATTCTTTTAGAATTCCTAGAATTTTACAGTTCCTTCAGGATGGTTTAGATAAGGGTTTGTCTGCAAGTTCCTTGAAAGGTCAAATCTCTGCTCTTTCAGTTTTATTTCACCGAAAGATTGCTATACTTCCTGATATTCACTGTTTTGTACAGGCTTTAGTTTGTATTAAGACTGTCATTAAATCAATTTCTCCTCCTTGGAGTCTTAATTTGGTTCTGAAGGCTTTACAGGCTCCTCCATTTGAGCCTATGCATTCTTTGGACATTAAACTACTTTCTTGGAAAGTGTTGTTCCTTTTGGCTATCTCTTCTGCTAGAAGAGTTTCTGAGCTATTTGCTCTTTCTTGTGAGTCTCCTTTTCTGATTTTTCATCAGGATAAGGCAGTTTTGCGGACTTCTTTTCAATTTTTACCTAAGGTTGTGAATTCTAACAACATTAGTAGAGAAATTGTTGTCCCTTCCTTATGTCCTAATCCTAAGAATTCTTTGGAAAGATCCTTACATTCTTTGGATGTGGTAAGAGCTTTGAAATACCATATGGAAGCTACTAAAGATTTCAGGAAGACTTCCAGTATATTTGTTTTATTTTCTGATCCTAGGAAAGGTCAGAAGGCTTCTGCTATTTCCTTGGCTTCTTGGTTGAAACTTTTGATTCTTCAAGCTTATTTGGAGTCGGGTCAGGCCCCGCCTCAGAGAATCACAGCTCATTCTACTAGATCGGTCTCCACTTCGTGGGCTTTTAAGAATGAAGCTTCAGTTGATCAGATTTGCAAAGCGGCAACTTGGTCCTCTTTGCATACATTTACTAAATACTACCGTTTTGATGTATTTGCTTCTTCAGAAGCAGTTTTTGGTAGAAAAGTTCTTCAGGCAGCTGTTTCAGTATGATTCTTCTGCTTTTTGATTTAATTTTTTTTTTCTTTCAAAAATGGAAATAAACTTTGGGTTGTGGATTAATTTTTTCAGCAGAATATGGCTTTTTTTTATTTTTATTCCCTCCCTCTCTAGTGACTCTTGAGTGGAAGATCCACATCTTGGGTATTGATATCCCATATGTCACTAGCTCATGGACTCATGCCAATTACATGAAAGAAAACATAATTTATGTAAGAACTTACCTGATAAATTCATTTCTTTCATATTGGCAAGAGTCCATGAGGCCCACCCCTTTTATGGTGGTTATGATTTTTTGTATAAAGCACAATTATTTCCAAATTTCCTTTGTTGATGCTTTCTACTCCTTTCTTTATCACCCCACTGCTTGGCTATTCGTTAAACTGAATTGTGGGTGTGGTGATGGGTGTATTTATAGGCATTTTGAGGTTTGGGAAACTTTGCCCCTCCTGGTAGGATTGTATATCACATATGTCACTAGCTCATGGACTCTTGCCAATATGAAAGAAATGAATTTATCGGCTAAGTTCTTACATAAATTATGTTTTTCTCGTCTTTAATGAGTTCTCAGTGATTTATTTTACCTCCTAGAGTGTCTAAAATTGTTTACAAATAACTAGTTTACTTTTTTTTTGCTTTTGAAATATCTGCTTTTGCTTGTTGACTCTACCACCTAAACAAGAAATGTCAATACTTAAAGGGACAGTCAACACAAAAATTGTTTAAATTATAGTTAACACCTTTACTACTTATTCCGCAGCTTTGCACAACCAACATTATTATATGAATATACTTTATAACATTTAAACCTCTAAATGTTTTCTAAGCCACTACCGACGGCCTCTTATCACATTCTTTTTTTTATTAGTTTTTCACAGCAAGAGACTGACAATTCATGTGGGCTATATAGATAACATTGTGCCCTCTCCCGTGGAGTTGTGCATGACAAAGCACTAATTGGCTACAATAGATAAATTAAATAGCCATGTGATAAGGGGGTATCAGAAGAGGCTTAGGAACATGGTAATTACAGAGGCAAAAAGTATATTAATAGAACCATGTTGGCTGTGCAAAACTGGGGAAATGGGTAACAAAAGGAATTATCTATCTTTAAACAAAAACAATTTTGGAGTAGACTGTCCCTTTTATGTACTGGCTTTCTAGAAAAACTATGTAAACTTAGCCACCAGAAGAAATTATACTCCTAGAGGGGTTAGATGGCAGAGGTAGGTACTAAAATGCTCATATTTAATTATTCTCTTTAAAGGAACAGTAAAGCCAAAATGAACCTTTCATGATTCAGAAAGAGCATGCAATTGTAAACAACTTTACAATTTACTTTTATTATCAATTTTGTTTCATTTTCTTGGTATCCTTTGTTAAAAAGTAATCTTATTTGAGCTCAGGAGCATGTACGTTTCCTTAGACAATTTGGCAGCAGTGTTTGTAACAATGTTTATAGCAATGTTATATATTGTTGCAAACTTTTCTGCCATAGAGACTATGTAGAATTCTGTGGCAGCAGTGTATGCTTCTATTTATAACATTTAAATAGACATTGTTGCAAACACTGCTGCCAGTTGGCTAAAGTTACATGCACTCTTCTGAGCTCACCAAGGATTACTTATTAACAAAGGATACAAGGGAATTAAGCAAAATTGATACAATTAAGTAAATTTGAAAGTTTTTTTAAATTCTGTGCTCCATCCAAACCAGTTGTTTAATTTTGTCTTCACTGTCCCTGTATTGGGCTCCGGTATATAGACAGAGCTAAGATAAGGAATAATTTGTGTGTATAGAGAGATCATATGGGGAAAGTATGGTCTCCTTGCAAGTTCTGCACATTTTAATGGGTTGTGGTTTGAAAGCACAAAAAGTTATTTTTTATACAAAAATAAACTTAAAGGACAAAATCTCCAATACATTTATACTCTGCAGCTGGTATAACAAGTCATTGGAAACACATTAAAGGGACATGAAACCCCAAAATTTTCTTTCATAATTTAGATAAAGAATACAATGTTAAACATTCCATTTTACTTCTATTATCTAATTTGCTTCATTCTTTAGATATCCTTTGTTGAATAAATATTCATGCAAATGGGTGAGCCAATCACATGAGGCATCTAGGTGCAGCCACCAATCAGCAGCTACTGAGCCTATCTAGATATGCTCTTTAGCAAAGGATACCAAGAGAATGAAGCAAATTAGGTAATAGAAGTAAATTAGAAAGATGTTTAAAATAGCTTGCTCTTTCTAAATCACAAAAGAAAAATGTGGGTTTCATGTCCCTTTAAGGGCAAACCAATTTTACAGAACAATGCACTCTTATGTTTTCTAATTTACATTGAGAGACTTGGTTGTGGTATTATCTGTAAGTATTTTTGTAAGTTTTTTATTTTTTATTTATTTTTTTGCTTTATTTAATTCATGCCTATTTAAAAAAAAAAATATTAACTAACTTGAGTAGGAGGTAAACCTGTGGACTTTAACATAGCTGTGAGATGCTCTATATATTTTTTTTTTTTCCATTGAATGTCTCTGATAGATTTTCCACTGATGAGGACGTCTCCGACTCTTCGGAGGGCGCTCTCTCTGGGACAGAATCGGCGTCTTCTAGACCTCCGACTTTCGGAGGAGCCAGATTTTAAGTTTAAGATGGAGTTTGCGCTTTTTACTGAAAGAAGTGCTTGCTATGTTGGAGGTTCCGGAACGGAAACTCCCGGAAGAATCTTCGATCCCTAAGCTAAATAGGGTTTACGAGGACAGGGTGGTGCCTCAGACCTTCCCAGTTCCTGTGAAGATGTCTACTATTATTAGAGTGAGTGGGAGAAACTTGTCTCGTCCTTTTCTACCTCTACCTCTTTTAAAAAGCTGTTCCCCGTTCCGGACTCTCAGATCTAGCTATGGGGGGGCATTCCTAAGGTGGATGGAACTATCTCCAAGCTTGCTAAGCGTACGACTATTCCCTTCAAGGATAGTTCGTCATTCCAAGAGCCCATGGATAAAAAAATTAGAATGCATGTTGAGAGAGAGAGATTTTTTTTCAACGAACAGGATTTGTTTTTCAAGCGGCAGCGGCGATCACTGCGGTCGCTGGAGTGGCTATCTACTGGTATGATGCACTATCAGCTATGGTCAAGGTGGAGACTCCCCTTGGAGATACAGGAAAAGATTAAGGCCTTAAGGGTAGCTATTTTATCTGTGATGCAAATGTGCAGGTAATTCGCCTGAATACCAAGACATCAGGTTTCTCTGTTCTAGCCCACAGGGCTCTATGGTTAAAGTCGTGGTCTGCCGACATGACTTCCAAGTCTAGATTACTATCCCTTCCTTTTCAGGGGAAAGTTCTTTTTGGTCCAGGCCTGGACTCTATCATATCCACGGTCACGGGAGGCAAGGGTGCTTTCCTTCCGCAGGATAAGAAGGAGCCTAAGGACACCCCCCCCCCCCCTTTCGTTCGGACAAGTCTCAACGCCAGCAGCCTGCTGTAAAGACCGAGCAGTCCAAGTGATCTTGGAAGCCAGTTTACTCTTGGAACATGTCCAGAGCAAGAAGCTCACAGAGACAGTCGGCATGAAGGGGTGGCCCCTGATCCGTCTCTGGATCGCGTAGGGGGCAGACTATCTCTGTTTGCAGAGGCTTGGATGAGAGACGTACAGGATCCCTGGGTTCTGGAGGTTATTGCCCAGGGTTACAGGATAGGGTTCAAGACTCATCCGCTCAGGGGCAGATTCCTCCTGTCAAACCTATCCTCAAAACCAGAGAAGAGATGCCTTTCTCGAGTGCATGAGGGATCTCTCCTCTCTCTGAGTAATTGTTCCAGTGCCTCTAGCAGAAAGGGGTCTAGGGTACTATTCAAACCTTTTTGTGATTCCAAAGAAGGAATCCTGGACAATTCTGGACCAAATGTGCCTAAAAAAGTTTCTGTTAGTCCCACCGTTCAAAATGAAGACTATCAGATCGATTTCTGCCCCTAGTTCAAGAGGGGCAATTTAGGATGACAATAGACTTGAAAGATGCTTATCTTCATGTGCCAATCCACAAGGACCACTTCAGGTTCCTAAGATTCGCATTTCTGGACCAACACTTCCAGTTTGTGGCCCTACCGTTTGGTCTGGCGACTGCCCCAAGAGTCTTTACGAAGGTTCTGGGAGCCATGCTTGCGGTAGCGAGAGTCAGAGGTATTACGGTGGCTCCTTACCTTGACGATATCCTGGTTCAGGCTCCATCCTGCAGTCTTGCAGAGGACCACTCGAGGGCTCTTCTCCTTTGATCCCACGGCTGGAAGATAAACGATAGAATGAGTTCTCTGGTTCCCAGCATCAGGGTGGAGTTCCTGGGTACGATAAGATTCCATATCTATGAAGATATTTTTGACAGATCAGAGACGTTCCAAGATTGTGTCCAGCTGTCTTGTCCTTCAAACCTCCTCAAGGCCATCTATGGCCAGGTGTATGGTGGTTCCATCTCAGACCTCTCCAGTTATGCATGTTGAGACAATGGAATGGCGATCGCTCAGATCTATCCCAGCAGATACTGTATCTCTGGACAACCGAGCGAGGGAATCCCTCTCTTGGTGGGTCTGTCCGGGACAGCTGTCCCAGGGGACATCCTCCTTGAGACTATACTGGGAGATTGTGACCACGGATGCAAGTCTATCAGGGTGGGGAGCAGTTTGGAGTGCCAGAAGGGCGCAGGGCAGGTGGACTCAAGAGGAGTTGATCCTACCGATAAATATCCTGGAACTACGAGCAATATTCAATGCTCTGAGGGCTTGGGGTTGTGCCGTTGTTTTCAGATTCCAGTTGGACAACATTACTTCTATGGCGTACATAAACCATCAGGGGGGAACGAGAAGCTCCCTAGCCATGAGGGAGGTGTCTCGGATTCTGGAATGGGCAGACGCCCACAGCTGTTCGCTCTCAGCGAGCCACATTCCGGGTGTGGACAACTGGGAAATGGATTTCCTCAGCAGACAATCGTTTCATCCGGGGGAATGGTCTCTCCATCCCAAGGTGTTTGTGGAGATTTGCAACAGATGGGGGATGCCGGAGATAGATTATATGGTATCCAGACTCAATTTCAAGCTACCCAGAAACGGGTCGAGGTCCAGGGATCCCCAGGCAAAGCTGATAGATGCCTTAGCGGTTCCTTGGGAGTTCAACCTAATTTACATTTTTCCCCTGTTTCCACTTATTCCTCGAGTGGTGGCCCGCATCAAACAGGAGCAAGCTTCGACCATTCTGATTGCTCCGTTGTGGCCACAGAGGACGTGGTTTATGGATCTGGTGGAAACGCTGTCTCCTCCATGGTTACCCTGTCGCAGAGATCTGCTGGTTCAGGGTCCCTTTCTCCACCAAAATCTCAATTCTCTGAGGCTGACTGTGTGGAGATTAAACGCCTAGTCTTGGCTAAGAGAGGGTTCTCGGAGAGAGTGATTGATGCACTCGTTCAGGCCAGGAAACCGGTCACTTGTTGCATCTATCATAAGTTGTGGAGGACCTATTTATCCTGGTGTGAGGAACGTGGATATCCCTGACACAAGATTAGGGTATACAGGATTCTGGATAAGGGCCTTGCCGCCAGTTCCTTAAAGGGACACATTTTTTCCTTATCGGTTCTGTTACACAAGAAGCTAGTGGAGTTTCCTGATATTCAGTCCTTTGTTCAGGCTCTGTCCAGAATCAGACTGGTGTTTAGAAATTCTGCTCCTCCTTGGAGCTTACATTTGGTTCTTAAGGTTTTGCAGAGGGCTCCATTTGAGACTATGCATGTGCTTGATATTAAGATTCTTTCCTGGAAGGTTCTATTTCTTCTGGCTATTGCATCAGCTTGCAGAGTCTGAGTTAGCGGCCTTGCAATTTGAGCCTCCTTACCTGTTTTCTCACGCTGATAAGGCTGTGCTTTGCACTGGATTAGGGTTTCTTCCAAAGGTGGTATCAGATTGTAATATCAATCAGGAGATAGTAGTTCCTTTCTTATGTCCTAACCCTTCTTCGTCTAAGGAGAGGTTACTTCATAACTTGGATGTGGTTCGAGCCTTGAAGTTTTATCTTCAGGCCATGAAGGATTTCAGATTTATTTGTCGTGTATTCAGGGAAGCGTAGGGGACAAAGGGCCTCTTCCACGTAACTGTCTTTTTGGTTGAGGAGCATTATCCATTTGGCCTATGAGATAGCGGGACATGAGCCTCCTCAGAGGATTACGGCTCACTCAACTAGGGCTGTGGCCTCTTCTTGGGCTTTTAAGAATGAGAACTCTGTGGAGCAAATACTTTTGCAAAATTTTACAAATTTGATATTTTTGCTTCGGCGGAAGCAGCTTTTGGGAGAGGTTCTGCAGGCTTTGGTGCCCTCAGTATAGGGTCCGCCTCCTTTTACCCTCCCATTTTGTTCATTCAGTGTCCTCTAGAGCTTGGGTATTCCCACAAGTAATGAATGAAGCAGTGGACTCTCCTCCCATTAAGATGGAAAACATAAATTATGCTTACCTGATAATTTAATTTCCATCTGTGGGAGGAGAGTCTACTGCTTCCCCCCGTTTACTCCGATGGGCAGACCTAAATGTTATATTATTCTTCTGGCACCATTTATACCCTGATATTTCTCCTACTGTTTATTGTTCTCTTGGCAGAATGACTGGGGGATGAGGGGAGTGGGGAAGGTATTTAAGCCTTTGGCTGGGGTGTCTTTGCCTCCTCCTGGTGGCCACGTTCTTAATTCCCACAAGTAATGAATGAAGCAGTGGACTCTCCTCCCACAGATGGAAATGAAATTATCAGGTAAGCATAATTTGTTTCTCCAACATAGGTGTGTCCGGTCCACGGCGTCATCCTTACTTGTGGGATATTCTCTTCCCCAACAGGAAATGGCAAAGAGCCCAGCAAAGCTGGTCACATGATCCCTCCTAGGCTCCGCCTTCCCCAGTCATTCTCTTTGCCGTTGCACAGGCAACATCTCCACGGAGATGGCTCAGAGTTTTTTGGTGTTTAAATGTAGGTGGAATGGGGATTATACAGATTTGTCCCCGACGATCCAAGTAGATCAGAGGACCAGAGATTCACTCCGTTGGTGGCTGACCCTGGACAACTTGTCCCAAGGGATGAGCTTCAGAGGACCAGAGTGGGTCATTGTAACGACCGACGCCAGCCTGGTGGGCTGGGGCGCGGTCTGGAAACACCTGAAGGCTCAGGGTCTATGGTCTCGGGAAGAATCTCTTCTCCCGATAAACATTCTGGAACTGAGAGCGATATTCAATGCTCTCAAGGCTTGGCCTCAACTAGCAAAGGCCAAATTCATAAGGTTTCAATCAGACAACATGACGACTGTTGCATATATCAACCATCAGGGGGGAACAAGGAGTTCCCTGGCGATGGAAGAAGTGACCAAAGTAATTCAATGGGCGGAGCTTCACTCCTGCCACTTGTCTGCAATCCACATCCCAGGAGTGGAAAATTGGGAAGCGGATTTTCTGAGTCGTCAGACATTTCATCCGGGGGAGTGGGAACTCCATCCGGAAATCTTTGCCCAAATAACTCAATTATGGGGCATTCCAGACATGGATCTGATGGCATCTCGTCAGAACTTCAAGGTTCCTTGCTACGGGTCCAGATCCAGGGATCCCAAGGCGACTCTAGTAGATGCACTAGTAGCGCCCTGGACCTTCAACCTAGCTTATGTGTTCCCACCGTTTCCTCTCATTCCCAGGCTGGTAGCCAGGATCAATCAAGAGAGGGCTTCGGTGATCTTGATAGCTCCTGCGTGGCCACGCAGAACTTGGTATGCAGACCTGGTGAATATGTCATCGGCTCCACCATGGAAGCTACCTTTGAGACGGGACCTTCTTGTTCAAGGTCCGTTCGAACATCCGAATCTGGCATCACTCCAACTGACTGCTTGGAGATTGAACGCTTGATTTTATCAAAGCGTGGGTTCTCAGATTCTGTCATTGATACTCTTATTCAGGCTAGAAAGCCTGTAACTAGGAAAATTTACCATAAAGTATGCAAGAAATATATCTGTTGGTGCGAATCGAAAGGATTCCCATGGAACAGGGTAAAAATTCCTAAGATTCTATCCTTTCTACAAGAGGGTTTGGAGAAAGGATTATCTGCAAGTTCTTTGAAGGGACAGATTTCTGCTTTATCTGTTTTACTTCACAAGAAGCTGGCGGCTGTGCCAGATGTTCAGGCTTTTGTTCAGGCTCTGGTTAGAATCAAGCCTGTTTACAAACCTTTGGCTCCTCCTTGGAGTCTCAATTTAGTTCTTTCAGTTCTTCAAGGGGTTCCGTTTGAACCCTTACATTCCGTAGATATTAAGTTATTATCTTGGAAAGTTTTATTTTTGGTTGCAATTTCTTCTGCTAGAAGAGTTTCAGAGTTATCTGCTCTGCAGTGTTCTCCTCCTTATCTGGTGTTCCATGCAGATAAGGTGGTTTTGCGTACTAAACCTGGTTTTCTTCCGAAAGTTGTTTCTAATAAAAATATTAACCAGGAGATAGTTGTGCCTTCTTTGTGTCCGAATCTAGTTTCAAAGAAGGAACGTTTGTTGCACAATTTGGATGTAGTTTGTGCTCTAAAATTCTATTTAGAGGCTACAAAGGATTTCAGACAAACATCTTCCTTGTTTGTTGTTTATTCTGGTAAAAGGAGAGGTCAAAAAGCAACTTCTACCTCTCTCTCTTTTTGGCTTAAAAGCATCATCAGATTGGCTTATGAGACTGCCGGACGGCAGCCTCCTGAAAGAATCACAGCTCATTCCACTAGGGCTGTGGCTTCCACATGGGCCTTCAAGAACGAGGCTTCTGTTGATCAGATATGTAAGGCAGCGACTTGGTCTTCACTGCACACTTTTACCAAATTTTACAAATTTGATACTTTTGCTTCTTCTGAGGCTATTTTTGGGAGAAAGGTTTTGCAAGCCGTGGTGCCTTCCATCTAGGTGACCTGATTTGCTCCCTCCCATCATCCGTGTCCTAAAGCTTTGGTATTGGTTTCCACAAGTAAGGATGACGCCGTGGACCGGACACACCTATGTTGGAGAAAACAGAATTTATGTTTACCTGATAAATTACTTTCTCCAACGGTGTGTCCGGTCCACGGCCCGCCCTGGTTTTTTTAATCAGGTCTGATGATTTAATTTCTCTAACTACAGTCACCACGGTATCATATGATTTCTCCTATGCAAATATTCCTCCTTTACGTCGGTCGAATGACTGGGGAAGGCGGAGCCTAGGAGGGATCATGTGACCAGCTTTGCTGGGCTCTTTGCCATTTCCTGTTGGGGAAGAGAATATCCCACAAGTAAGGATGACGCCGTGGACCGGACACACCGTTGGAGAAAGTAATTTATCAGGTAAACATAAATTCTGTTTTTTGTTTCACATGTAGTCAAATTCTTACAATGGCTACTAGCACAATTAAGCAAATAGAGCAAAAAATAAATCCAATTGTATCAATAAACAATGTAGCAATGTGTTTGCATCTCTGCAGTGATCAAGTAAACATATAGCACCTAGATCAAATTCACTTTTATTCAAGCCAACTGCGGCGTAAAACATTGTGAATACCGCCGTTATGTTAGCCTAGCTTTCTCGCAAAATCTGTTGCACATATAAGTGATCAGAATGTATAGAAACCATAAAATATTTTAAAATAAAATCTCTGCAAACAGAGTGACTATCATAGAACACTTGCCTGACCAGACCTGTGTTTGTTTTACACTACGCATTTTTGGGTCACAGCCCTTCCTCGGGTGTAACAAGCGATTGCTATTCACTCTCTCTTTTAAGCTGGTAGTAGATACGCCCAGAGTTACTTTAACCTATGGGCTATGGGTCTAATCTTATTGCAACTGTGTATCAAATTGCATGTTCTATTATATATTTCCCTGGACTTTTGCTGTGAAAATTCTGCATGATTTATATCTTTAATGATTTCTCAAACAGTGATTAAATGAATAGATATACATTTTAAATTCCTGTATTTTTTATATAAACACTTAAAAAAATAATCTTAAAATAAATCTATATTTACATATAAATATGCTAAATGTTTTTTTATTGCTGCTTTAACCTCTGAAGTTCAATTCATAAGCAACATGTTGCATTCCCTTTACTATTTTGTACTTTTGTTTTTCTTTGCAGTTTTTTCCATTTTATAATGATACCACACCAAGAAGATTAGCCTTGGTTCATCCTAGACACAGGAAATGTGTTCACAAACAAGCTGTCTATATACAAAGTAACATTAATAAAGATGTTTTTGTGCTTAAACCATGCACAAAAGATCAATTGTAATTCATCACTTAGATATTATATTTCTCAAATATCTACAGTCACTATTGTCATTAAAGCAATAGTCTAGTCAAAATTAAACTTTCTTGATTCAGAGCATGCAATGTTTAGCAACTTTCTTATTTACTCCTATTTTTCTTTGTTCTCTTGCTATCTTTATTTGAAAAAGCAGGAATGTAAGCATAGGAGCCGGTCCATTTTTGGTTAAGCACCTGGGCAGCGCTTTCTGATTGGTGTCTAAATGTAGCCACCAATCAGAAAATGCTACCCAGGTGCTGAACCAAAAATGGGCTGGCTTCTAAACTTACATTCAAATAAAGATACTAAGAGAACGATGAAAAATTTATATTAGGAGTAGATTAGAAAGTTGCTTAAAATTGCATGCTATGTCTGAACCATGAAAGTTTTTAATTTTGACTAGACTATCCTTTTAAGATTTTATGAGATTAGGGCATTTTATGTTTTCAGACTTCCTGTAGTGAAAATAAACCTGCAGCATATATGAGTAGGGTGTTATGTTGCATAGTGGTTCTTTAGCCAGTTGCACATACTATACTTTTATAGAAAAAAAATTAGATATAAAGGATCAGAAAATCTAAAAGCTTATAAATACTTCCTGAACATTTACTTCTAATTTTGATACATTTTTCACTGCCAAGATTCTAATCTTAAAGGGACACTGAACCCAATTTTTTTCTTTCGGGATTCAGATAGAGCATGCAATTTTAAGCAAACTTTCTAATTTACTCCTATTATCAAAATTTTTTCATTCTCTTGGGCCTAGATTTAGAGTTGGGCGGTAGCCGTGAAAACCAGCGTTAGAGGCTCCTAACGCTGGTTTTAGGCTACCTCCGGTATTTGGAGTCATTAAAAAAAGGGTCTAACGCTCACTTTTCATCCGACTTTTCCATACCGCAGATCCCCTTACGTAAATTGCGTATCCTATCTTTTCAATGGGATTTTTCTAACTCCGGTATTTAGAGTCGTGTCTGAAGTGAGCGTTAGACATCTAACGACAAAACTCCAGCCGCAGGAAAAAAGTCAGTAGTTAAGAGCTTTCTGGGCTAACGCCGGTTCATAAAGCTCTTAACTACTGTACTCTAAAGTACACTAACACCCATAAACTACCTATGTACCCCTAAACCGAGGTCCCCCCACATCGCCGCAACTCGATTAATTTTTTTTAACCCCTAATCTGCCGACCGCCACCTACGTTATACTTATGTACCCCTAATCTGCTGCCCCTAACACCGCCGACCCCTATATTATATTTATTAACCCCTAATCTGCCCCCCTCAACGTCGCCTCCACCTGCCTACACTTATTAACCCCTAATCTGCCGAGCGGACCGCACCGCTATTATTATTAAGTTATTAACCCCTAATCCGCCTCACTAACCCTATAATAAATAGTATTAACCCCTAATCTGCCCTCCCTAACATCTCCGACACCTAACTTAAATTATTAACCCCTAATCTGCCGACTGGAGCTCACCGCTATTCTAATAAATGTATTAACTACTAAAGCTAAGTCTAACCCTAACACTAACACCCCCCTAAATTAAATATAATTTTAATCTAACGAAATTAACTCTTATTAAATAAATTATTCCTATTTAAAGCTAAATACTTACCTGTAAAATAAATCCTAATATAGCTACAATATAAATTATAATTTTAGGATAAATAAAGGATAATAAATATAATATAGGGGTCGGCGATGTTAGGGCAGCAGATTAGGGGTACATAGGGATAATGTAAGTAGCGGCGGTTTACGGAGCGGCAGATTAGGGGTTAATAATAATATGCAGGGGTCAGCGATAGCGGGGGCGGCAGATTAGGGGTTAATAAGTGTAAGGTTAGGGGTGTTTAGACTCAGGGTACATGTTAGAGTGTTAGGTGCAGACGTAGGAAGTGTTTCCGCATAGCAAACAATGGGGCTGCGTTAGGAGCTGAACGCGGCTTTTTTTGCAGGTGTTAGGTTTTTTTTCAGCTCAAACAGCACCATTGTTTCCTATGGGGGAATCGTGCACGAGCACGTTTTTGAGGCTGGCCGCGTCCGTAAGCAACTCTGGTATCGAGAGTTGAAGCTGCGTTAAATATGCTCTACGCTCCTTTTTTGGAGCCTAACGCAGCCTTTATGTGGACTCTCAATACCAGAGTTATTTTTATGGTGCGGCCAGAAAAAAGCTGGCGTTAGCTTTTCGGGTCGTTACCGACAAAACTCTAAATCTAGCCGTTGGTATCTTAATAATAGGAGTAAATTAGAAAGTTGATTAAAACTGCATGCTCTATCTGAATTGCGAAAGAAAAAAATTGGGTTCAGTGTCCCTTTAAACTAAAATTAAAATGAAGTAGAAAATTATTGAGAAAAATAAACTTAAAGGGACAGTCAAGTCCAAAAAAAATTTCATGATTCAAATAGGGCATGTACTTTTAAACAACTTTTCAATTTACTTTTATCACCAATTTTGCTTTGTTCACTTGGTATTCTTAGTTGAAAGCTAAACCTAGGAGGCTCATATGCTAATTTCTTAGACCTTGAAGGCCGCCTCTAATCTAAATGCATTTTGACAGTTTTTCACCACTAGATGGCATTAGTTCATGTGTTTCATATAGATAACATTGAGCTCATGCACATGAATTTACCGAGGAGTGAGCACTGATTGGCTAAAATGCAAGTCTGTCAAAAGAACTGAAATAAGGGGGCAGTCTGCAGAGGCTTAGATACAGGGTAATTACAGATGTAAAATGTGTAGTATTCTAACTGTTGGTTTTGCAAAACTGGGGAATGGGTAATTAAGGGATTAATCTACCTTTTAAAACAACACAAATTCTGGTGTTGACTGTCCCTTTTAAGACAGTTGTAAAACCAGAATAAAACTATAATTAGTTTTTGTTGTAACCCAGCCTTTATCGCACAGCTCACGTTGCAGTGAATTCTTGAAAACCACAGTTTTAATAAGATCCCCAACCTGTAGATGGTTCAAAAGTAAGGAAGTGTACTGATAGACCTGCTACATCATGCTGTTATTATAACTGGTAGGAGACATACAGCTCTGACATAGGGAAGAGCGAGTGCACGGTTTGCTGAATCGGCACCATTTATGGCATTGTGATACAGGGGATAAAGGGGGCAGTATCTGTCCATACCACTTTAACATTTAATAACTTTGTTTATTATTTATATATATATTTTTTTGTTTTGTTTTGCTATAAAGCTATGTCTTTTTTTTATTGAAATCCTGTGAGTATGTTTTTGGATGTCTGCAATGTCTACATTTTGGCGGATGTGGAGCTATGTTATGAGTGCATAATTTCTAGCATGGGGTGTGTGTATGTATATCTATCAAGCAATAAATACTTTCAGCATTTGTATCAATCTGTAACATTTCTCTGAACCTTTCATTTGAATTGCAGTTTTATTTTTATGGCAACAACAATCTCCCTTTATGAGTTTTCTTAGTGCAGCTAGTGTTTTTCCCCCAAAGGTAAATGACTGCTTGTGTTTATGGTTGCCATGCTAATATGCACATATGACTAAGTTTTGGCCTTTAGAACTACATAGACTACCAGCTCATTCCAGTTTTACCCAAACATTTGCTTAGTCTGGCTTGTTTAACAGCTCTAGACTGGAAAAGCTGCATATGCAAAAGGTTTCTAAGTACTTTTTGAAAATGTCTCTTCTTAGCTTAAGTATATTCTATGTTGACAACTCAGGTGGTATTACTATGCCAATATAATATGAGAGCTGTGTCTCTAGCATACAATATTTTATACATAAAAGGATGTTGAGCTCAAAATATAATTTCACGTAAAATATTCAGCTAGGCACATTTAAAAACCCTTATCACATGGCTATTATCTATTGACTTGCATTTTAGCCAATTAGTGCAGTGTTAGCCATAACTTCTCGGGAGAGAGCACAATGTTATCTATATGGCCAACATGGATTAGCAGTCTATAGTTGTGAAAAGCTAATAAAAAAGCATGTGATACGAGTTTGTCTCTAGTTGCTTTGAAACGGGCAGAAATTTAGAGGTTTAAATGTTAAAGTATATTAACCCCTTAAGGACCCCACAGCACTTTTCCATTTTCTGACCGTTTGGGACAGAGGCTATTTTTACATTTCTGCGGTGTTTGTGTTTAGCTGTAATATTCTGCGTACTCATTTACTGTACCCAAACATTATATACGGTTTTTCTTGCCATTAAATGGACCTTCTAATGATACCATTATTTTCATCATATCTTATAATTTACTACAAGAAAATTATAAAATATGATGAAAAAATTGGGAAAAAAACACACTTTTTCAAATTTTGACCCCCAAAAGCCGTTACACATCTTCAACCACCAAAAAACACCCATGCTAAATAGTTTCTAAATTTTGTCCTTAGTTTAGAAATACCCAATGTTTACATGTTCTTTGCTTTTTTGCAAGTTATAGGACAATAAATACAAGTAGCACTTTGCTATTTCCAAACCACTTTTTTTCAAAATTAGCTATAGTTACATTGGAACACTGACATCTTTCAGGAATCCCTGATCTTTCAGGAATCCCTGAATATCCCTTGACGTGTGTGTGTGTATATATATATATATATATATATATATATATATATATATATATATATATATATATATATATATATATATATATATATATATATATATATATATATATATATATATATTATGTATGTATGTATGTATGTATGTGTGTGTGTGTATATATACGATACGTATATCATGTCTAGTGTGCGCCTCTAACCGGCTCCTGCCCATGTGATACATTATAGAACTAGTTAGACATATTTTTAATGGTGACTCTCAAGCAACCGGAAATACCCGGAATATACCGATCCCCATGGGTGCCGGTTAATTGAGATTCTACTGTGTGTATGTGTCGCTCTCGCTCTCTCAAACACGGAAGGGAATTGCACTCTCATACCGGACTGGGTACACATCCATGACCCTGCAACATGCTCAGCCCTGGTTGCCACTGGCACTCAAAGGAAGCTATGCTGTCCCCAGAGCCACAGGCAGTTAGCCCCAGATAGGTCTGGGTGCAAGAACCATAGGGAAAATTACAAAACAAATTAATACAACACCCAGAGAAAACCCAGCACTCACTTACAAGCTCTCAGCTAAGATTTAAAAGCAAAAATGTAAAGGTTAGTTACCGCATCTGGCCAAATGGGACAAACCTAGGTACCTCGTCAAGGTCCTTTCCAATACCTGGGACCCTAAAACAGCCACACAATGCAAGATTTCAAATCCAAACAAACTGGGAACAAGGGAAGGGTGTACAGGCATATGTAATCACCCTAGACATATACAAAACACGTAAGGGAACTGCACTCTCATACCGGACCGAGTACACATCCCATGACCCTGCAACATGCTCAGCCCTGGGTGCCACTGGCACTCGCAGGAAGCTGTGCTGTCCTCAGAGCCACAGGCAGTTAGTCCCAGACAGGTCTGGGTGCAAGAACCATAGGGAAAATTACAAAACATTCCATTTTTGCTTTTAAATCTTAGCTGAGAGCTTGTAAGTAAGTGCTGGGTTTTCTCTCTCTGTATGTATATGTGTGTGTGTGTGTGTGTGTATGTATATATATATATATATATATATATATATATATATATATATATATATATATATATATATATATATATATATATATATATATATATATATATATAATAATCTATCTAGGCCCATTTTCGTATATTTCATGCCAACATTTTACCGCCAAATGCGATCAAATTAAAAAAAAATTGTTTACTTTTTCACACATTTTTTCACAAACTTTAGGTTTCTCACTGAAATTATTTACAAACAGCTTGTGCAGTTATGGCAAAACTGGTTGTAAATGCTTCTCTGGGATCCCCTTTGTTCAGAAATAGCAGACTTATATGGCTTTGGCATTGCTTTTTGGTAATTAGAAGGCTGCTAAATGCCGCTGCGCACCACACGTGTATTATGCCCAGCAGCAAAGGGGTTAATTAGGGAGCTTGCAAAGTTAATTAGCTTTAGTGTAGAGATCAGCCTCCCACCTGAGACATCCCACCTACTGTTCCTTCCCAAACTGCTCTCTTCTGGCAGCTGTCTGCCAGTACCCAGTTTTCAATAAAATGTTTTTTTTTTTTTAAATATTTTTCTGTAGTGTAGCTTCCCCCCCACCCCTTCCCAGATCCCTTAGATCAAAATTCCCTCCCCCCTCTCTCCCACTTTAAATTATAAAAATGTCCTGTTTTTTTACCGCCTGTGATCCTGCCCCCTCTTACTGCTTCCTAACATTGATGGCCACCCACTTCGGCTCCCACCCACCAACGATCACGGCCATCGATGTCCGATGCAGAGAGGGCCACAGAGTGGCGCTCTCTGCATCGGATGGCTAAAAACAGTTATTGCAGGATGCCTCAATATCGACGCATCACTGCAATAACAGGAAAGCAGCTGGAAGTGATCAGGATCGCTTCCACCGCTTGAAGGAACAAACGACGTACAGGGTACGTCCTTGGTCATTAAGGACATTTTTTTGTAGGACGTAGCCTTTACGACGTTGGTCCTTAAGGGGTTAATATAACAATGTTGGTTTTAAAAGCTTGGGAATGGGTAGTAAAGGCATTATCTATCTTTTTAAACAATAACAATTTTGGTGTTGACTATCCCTTTAAGTGAAAACTAAAACAATTCTGATGACTAAAATGACATTTTAGTCGACTATGGCTAAAACTAAATCAAAATTTGCTTTTAAAATTAACACTTTATGCAAGGTGTTATAATCAATCCATATCTAATTACTGCTCTTTTGTTAATATCTTCTTGTTTATTACGAAACTTGGTTTTATTTAATATTAAGATAAAAAAAAGATGTAATATACCACAACAGTTAAATCTGTATTTTCTTCTTAAACGGGAAGAGTACACAGTTGCATTTATTACTTTTGGGAAATACAGAACCTGGCCACCAGGAGGAGGCAGACACCCCAGCTAAAGGCTTAAATACATCCCCCAGTCATTCTTTGCCTTTCGTTACAGGAGGTTGGCAGACAAGTGTCAGAAGTTTGAGAGTCTCTCTTATGGAGGGTAGTACTCTTCGCAATGGGACTGGAGTTTTAAGTAATCTTGTCAGCCTCTCAGTGAGAGCATGGATAAAAGTTAGAGTCCGGAGATGCAGGGAGAGTTTCCTGCGAAACCATCCCGACTCATAACAGCTCCTTGGTAATCGGCGTTGACGAGTTTTGTTGCCTACCTTTATTCACTCAAGTCCATGTCAGAAGCAAGGCTACTATCTGTCACACTTGAAGGGCCATGTTCCTGTTCCATGGCGTAGATTCCGGTAAGATTGTTTCATTTTATTTCGATATGTGAATGTAATGTTAACGAGACAAGGTAGGGTCCCAGTGGGACTCTTATCTTAATGAGGAATCATGGCTTAATATCTCCTGAGGGGGGTTATTGATCAGGGGGGTACTTTAATCATGTTTGTTATGTGGTTCTATCTGTGAATGTGTAGCAATACCTAGGCTTTCGGAACATAACGGCCTTAACTCAGTGACGCGATCTCTCGAGATTGCACGGTGCACCTTGTGACGGGTGCGGTTACATTGTTTCTCACTTCCGTATGCTGACTGTGTGCGACAGAGTCTGGCTCGTGAGTTGTCTGGTTCACAGGAGGTGGTGAGTGCCCCAGCCATTGGGGTTCTCCATATCTGATGTCTCAGATATGGAGAATGCATCTTGTGATATATGAAATGGCCCGGGTAATCAATGCCCATCATTTATGTTCCGATTGCCGTTCTATAGTACTCTCTTTTCCCACGAATCAGGGAGCATAGAGTGCGTTGAGCCATCCGCCTCCGAGGTTTCCATGTCCTGTGAGGCGTGTGCCCCACACTCTTTCTCGGCTACGCAAGCAGGTGTCCCTATGTCCTTTACTACTCAGGAGGGTGGCTTGTTTCCTCAAGAGGTTACAGCACGGTTCTGCATGGCCATTTAAAGGGCGTTGACTCATTTTATATATCTCAAGTTAAATATTTCTAAGATACTGTCCATGTTCTGTTATCCAGGGCATGCGATCGCCTGATTCATTTCGACCTTCTGAGGAAGCACTGGCCTCTGAGGCTTCAGGGTCCCCAACCTCAGGGCAAGAGTGTCTTGTTGATCTGGCAAGGGATGATTTTACCTTCCGTTATAGGCTGGCACATCTTTGTGTTCTTTTAAGACATGTTTTGGCAATGTTGGATAATCCCAGTCTGAGTGGGCCGAGGGATCGGAGGCATTAGATGCTGGATGGCAAATTGGATATGATGTTTGGGGATGAAGCCAATATCCTTAACGTCTCTGTTTTATTTTTTCTTTGTTTCGTTCCAGTTCTGAACTTGGGTGAATGGGGCCTCTGATCGGCTGGTCCCATTTGGCGTTCTCATTCACCTTGGGCGTTCACCTGATGGGTGCTGCCTTCATTTCATTTTTGATCTGGATGGATGTTTAATTTGTTTTTCTTAAGCTCATGTCTGTTAGATTTCATTTTTGAGAACGTTCTTCTCTGGAACCGATTACTTACGATTTTGTGGGCACTTCCTCGGAAGTTGCACACTTTTTGAATAATAGAATTATGTTTTCTAGTTCATTTATCGATCCTTTGGGTCAAATTTCTTGGACCTTGGGCAGTTCTTGAGTCTCCTTATACCAGGCAGGTACTGGTCGGACGCTTTTCGGTTGCTACCTGGGTTCATGTCACCCTCGTGGTGCTGATTTAATCCTGTCAGATTCTGAATGTCACTTGGCCTATTGCTATGGATTTCAGGCTCGGATCCTAGCAAAGTATGAGGCCTACTGTTTAGATACAACCCCTCTGACTGGAGGGTTGTAAGTACCGATCTAAGGTCGGTTGTTTTGGGCTACTCGTCTGGGATACGGATCTGTTTTTTGCAGACGTCGTCATGGTTCTTCAGGTCCCTGGGGACTCAGAACCATAATTCCCATTCTTTTGGAGTTGGGAGATGTGAGTGACCTATGTGGGCTGGTATTCCGAGTGGCAAACTATTTGCGGCTTCACTTGAAGTTCTTACAGAAGCTGACTCTTTAGCCTATTAAACATTTTCTTATGGTGGTAGTCTCCTTCCTTCCCACCTTGGGTGGATCATCGGGTCTGGAAATGCGGGCATGTCCTTCCTCTGCTCGGTGTTGCGTTACTCTAAGAGGTGGTGTGCAGGGGTTCCCTGCCTTTTGTGTGGAGCTGTGAGGCTCCAGCTTTTACCCGGTTATAGAGGTTTCTTTTTGGAAGATCGATCCTACAAGGATATCTGGCTGTTGTCTCTTCCATGTTATACCCTTGGTCTGACCACGGTCTTGATGTACAGGTTTTTCTGCGTCCTCTGCATCTTGCCTCTATGGTAGGGCGGTTTTCCGTTGTTCTCGTTCCCTTCTCTTCTAGAGCGTAGGTTGGGTTCTCCTGATTCAGAGTTATCTTGGTATCAGATTGTTTCCCACAATGGCTTAGTGGTAAACTGTTTCCTGAAAGCTGAAGGTCAAGAGTTCAAATCCAGCTATGGCTATGTATTCTTCATAATGCAAGTCTTACAAATATCCTTGCCTAAAGCAACTTTATATGGCGACCCATGGGTCCTTGTTTTTCCTGCCTTGTAAGGGTCTTTTACCTTCTTGCGTTTTCAGAATCCTGGAAAGGGAGATGAGATGTAGTGACTGGTTCCACCATTCCTGCAGCAAGAGGCTGAGGGTTTGAACACTGTTGGGGCTCTTGCTAAATGTTGGATTCTGATATATAGCTGTTGGGGGGTCTGAGGGCCCTCTTCCCTTGGGAAGTCTTCCTTTTTGGGGAAGACGGCAGTGTAGGGGGTCTGTACCTGTGCACAATGCCTATCCTGAATCACGGTAGCATGCCGTTTGTAGTAGCGGTCAGAGGTCTAACTGGGGGCTTTGTTCCTCGTTGACCCTTCCTTTCTCTTCCAGAGGTCTGGGACTCTTGTTTTCGGTCTTTGACTAGCCTTTGGGCTGGGACCATTACCCTGGAGGGAAGCTCGGGATTGGTCATCTTGAAGTGTTGACCGTTTTCTTCCAGAGTCAGTCCTTCCATTTGGTGGTAGGACTTAAGATGTCCTCCTCTTTTCTAATGGTGTCTGGTACTGGGAGGGGACGCTCATTGGAGCCCGGTATTCAGAGGGCTGTGAGCATTTGCAAGGTTAGCAGTTTGAATCCAGCCACAGCTATTTGCACTTTGAATGTGTGCTAGTAGGCTTTAAAACGCCTTTCGGTGGTTGGATTTTGCGATGGTTGAGTCAGCTTTCCTACATGGAATCTGGTCATTGAAAGTTCTTGGTTAGATGGTTTGGTGTTCTCTTGGAGAGCTCTTTCCTAACGGCTGGGATAGTTATCCAATTGCTGCTTTCTCTGCGGGCCTAGCCTGCAAGTTTCGATCTGATACATGGCAACAGGGAACTCTTGTTTTCTGGAGTATCTTCGGTTATATGACTGGATCAGGGATATAAGGGTGTCCCTTGAGTCCTTCTTGTGTCGTGTTTCCCTGTGTATGGATCTCTTTTTATGCGGTCCTTGTGTTCTAGGGAGTTCGTCTCCCTGGGCGCTACTATCGTAAGACAACCTTGGGTTGTTCTATGTTTGTTGAGCCGTGTGGAATGATCCATTGGATTTTTCCTGGGAATCTGTTCTCCTTTTCGAGGGCAGATAGCGGTCCTTGTCCTATGGCCATGTACCTTCATGGGAGTCGTGACTCCTCGCAGGCTGTTTGAGCTCGACAGACTCTGGGACTGAGTGGTCTCTTGTCCGAATTTGCTGGCGGTGTAACTAATGTGCAGTTACCTGGACTTCGGGTTTTCACCTGTGTCGTCTATTTTTATAGGGTGTCGGGTAATTTCAGGCTGTGGTGCCTTTCGAAGGGGCCACATTTTTGTACCCACCCGTTGTTTGCTTTCAGTGTCCTCTAGCTTGGGTATTGTTTTCCCAAACGTAGCTGCAGCTGTCGACTCTTCCCGTTTTTAAAGGAGAAAAACATAAATTATGCTTACCTGATAATTTTCTTTTCTTCTGACGGGAAGAGTCCACAGTTCTCGTCCGTGTTTTTATTTGAGGCGGCTGTAATTTTTTTGTTCTTCTGGCACCTTTTTTTTCACCCTGATATTTCTCCTACTGTTCCTTGTTCCCTTGGCAGAATAACTGGGGGATGAGGGAAGTGGGGGAGGTATTTAAGTCTTTGGCTGGGATCTCTTTGCCTCCCCCTGGTGGCCAGGTTCTGTATTTCCCAAAAGTAATGAATGCAGCTGTGGACCCTTCCCGTCAAAAGAAAAGAAAATGATCAAGTAAGCATAATTTGTTTTTTCATGTTCAAACCTTAATACCATAAATAAAAAACAGGTTAATAAAACTTTACTCTAGGGTTATATAATGAGCTTGGAAGTTCTAGAGAAATTTTTAATGCCTATTATGCATTATAGTTTATCTAAACCAATTAGATTTTTTTTTTTTTATTGAGGTTTTATGTTTTGGCATACAAACAATGTATTAAAAGAAAAAAGAAGGAATACAATCAGATTTCACATTTTGTACAAGCTGTCATCAGTAATATGGTCAGGGAGCATAAATAAATTATTTCAATTAAACAGCATAGATAGACATGCCAATAAAGTTATGGACCTTCACACCCACTCCATAGGCCACTTTTGGACCTCATGATATGTAGAATAAGAATAATAGAAGGTACATTGATACCAAGGAGACCACTCATGGGTCTCAAATTGACATCAGATTTTAAATTATTTTCTTTTAGGTGCAATATTGTCTAAATTGCTAAGTATTACCAAGTATCACCATAATATTATTAGCTTCAGCAATATGAGGAATCCCCACCACGTAGAGCAATGATAAAAATTTAGATACATGACATTAAGGCACTGGATAATTACTTACAAGGTGCCGAGCATTCCTAATACAGATATCGGGACCTGATTTTTGTAGGGTTGTGAGTTATAGGAATTAATAAAAAGGAGTAAGGTTAGTATGGTCAGACCACTATTACTCGTATATACAAGTAGTACCGCTTGATGAGCTATAGTGGAAGAATAGGGTAGTAACAAGGGAGCACCAGTTTTAACTGGTATCTTCCAAAAAAGCTGTTTTTACAATAATTATTAGCGTATTCACACTTCTCATATGATTATATTGGGTGGTTGCATAGAGGGACTAAACCTATAGGTTATAAGCATCCTAAGTATATGAGCCCATAGTTCCAAGCAACAAAGTGATCCCAATCTCTAATAACAAGACTTTTTGATTTCAGGCATTCACCATGCTACCTATACACAATGTTATGCAGTTAAACATGAACAAAGATAATCTCCATATTGTAAGTAGGCAGCTCTACTTCAAATCCAAAGCAAGGGAGAGGGATCTCGTTATCCCTAGGTGGAAATGAAAACAGACAAATACATAGTAACATGGGAGTGGCCAATACAAAGGGAGACATATGAGTTTAGACAATGATAGTCCTCTGAAAAAAAATTCCCACAAGTACACTCACTGTAAAATATGGAAGTTAATTAATAACAATAGCTTCAGTGACTGAAGATTAATAGTCCTCAAAGTGAATTCCCACAAATGCGCTCACAATATATTATAGTGATGAAATACTAATTGTTTCTGTAACTGTGCCCCAACTGAACATTAATAACCCTCATAGAGAATTCCCACTGATATACTCACAGCAAATTATGGTAATGAATAGTAATAGATTCTGTGACGTTGCACAAACAGAACATTTATAGTCCTCATGTAGAGTTCTCTTAGATACACTCACAACAACGTAGGAAAATAAAATAACACTCTCAATAACTTTGTTTAAGCGGAACAAATAGATAACTATATCAAATGTAAAGCAACCCTTAACCTCAACTCGGCTGCAATGTAAAGACTGAGCATATACTGATATGTGTCCGTCATGGGAAACTTAGCGAGTCACTCAGCCTATACCCAGGCGTTGAAGAACTGTCCCCATCATAGTGCAAGCAGCCATACCATTCTTTGTGTGACCCAAAAAACAAGCATGAGAGAGAGGGATGCGGCTACCGGGAAACGCATCTCTGGTATGTAGCAGATAGCTTGCTAGGGTCCGCTGGAAACACATATTAGTTGTAAGGTCTCTTCTTCTACCTTGTGTCAAGGCGCTTGGCTCTGTCCCAGTGTCGGCTAGAAGCAAGATGTGTTGTAGTTGGGACTTTGCACTGTCAGGCAGTCGTACCGCTGCCACTAGATCAGCGACCGAAACCTCTACTGCGGCAATGTGATGGGAGGTAAGCACTGAGTGGGGCCCCACACAACATGCATCGCATGTTGCATCCAGCGCTCCCCCGCTTGCTAGAAATACTCCTGACCCCTCATACAGGACCTTCTGGGGTTTTGCTAGGGTTCGATCAGATGCACTGGCTTCATCGTTGTGGTCACTCTCAGGGGCAAACACAGAGGTGCAGATAGAAGGACCTCCTGTCGTAAGTTGAAATGCTTCCTCAAGGGTCTCTGAGAATTCCTTCTGATAGACAAAGAGCAGGCTATCTATTTCCCTCAATATTTGTATAGCATCCATGGTAGGTACGTTCGTTGCAGGGATACTTGGCTTATATGCTCCTGGTATGATACAATCAGCACTGCGTGCTGTGTAACGACAAGGCCCAATTGTGCCTCGCTGGGGGGGTAAGTTAAAGGCCTCAACCTTAAAATGTGCTCCGGGTGCTCAAAGTTGCATCTATCTATGCAGTTTTGGCTTCATTCGATGCAGGATCTTTAGGGAGTCACAAATCTGTGTGTTTAGCTGACAGGTGAGCCTTCTGAAGTATTATATCTGATAAAAATAGGTAGAATGCAGGAGCAGTATGGAATTTTGCGACCTATCGTGGCCTCCGCCCGGAAGTTCCCCCAACCAATTAGATTTTAAACTAGACTAAAACTAACAGTTCAGATGACAAAAATATGACTTAAAGGGACAGTCTAGGCCAAAAAAAACTTTCATGATTCAGATAGAGCTTGTAATTTTAAACAATTTTCCAATTTACTTTTATCACCAATTTTGCTTTGTTTTCTTGGTATTCTTAGTTGAAAGCTTAACATAGGAGGACACCTCTTTTCAGAATGCATTTTAACAGTTTTTCACCACTAGAGGGTGTTAGTTCATGTATTTCATATAGACAACACTGTGCTCGTGCATGTGAAGTTATCTGGGAGCAGGCACTGATTGGCTAAACTGCAAGTCTGTCAAAAGAACTGAAATAAGGGGGCAGTTTGCAGAGGCTTAGATCAGTGGCGTCACTAGGGTTGGTGTCACCCGGTGCGGTAAGTTATGGTGTCACCCCCCCCCCCGGAAAGCAGACACACACAAAAACACAGGCAAACACACATACAAACACTCAGACACACTTAAAAACATACTCAGATGCACACACAAACACTCGGAAACACACTCAGACACACACACACAAAAACACTGAGACACACACACACACAAAAACTCAGACACACACTTACAAAATATGTAAACTGCACTGCATTAATTATGAAGCTCATGCCTAGAGCTGCTCCCTGGCTCAGCAGAGCATCAAATGAAAAATAAACAGAGCACTCTAAAAATAAATCACTAAAGAAAAGGTTTAGGCGCAAACTATGAAAATTCTGCTCTCTGACTCTGTTCTAAGCCTGTCAGTGCACAGCCCCGGGCCGCGTGCCTACCGCTTCTTATGGCCAATCACCTCTGCACTCTGCCCACCCCCAGACCCCCGCCCGCCCTCCTACCTGTTCAGTGTGCACTTAGTGTACCGTAACCGTAATGGTCTGGTGGGCATCATACGTGGCTCCTTCACTTTAAAGACAGTGTCAAACAGTCATGCGGTCAGGTGCCAGGCATCCCCTCATGATTTGCCAGTTCCCGTTTAGAGAGACAGCACAGCAGTGAGTGACTCCACTGCTCCACATGTCACTGAGCAGTGAGCACAGAGAGGCAGGCAGGTTTAGGCTAGCAGCGCAGCTTTGCAAGCCCCACGGCATGCCCACAACATTCATAGCGAAATTGGGCAGGGGAGAAGCAAAGTACAAACAAGCAAAAGCAGCCGGGAAAACTATTTGTTGAAATTGCAGCACTGGCTCAAGGGGCAAACAATTGTGTGTCTACAACTTCCCCAGTCCCACCAATGTTCCCAAATGCCAGCCCCTCTCATAAAAAAAAAATCTATGCATCTCAACATTGTATTTCTCCAACATAGGTGTGTCCGGTCCACGGCGTCATCCTTACTTGTGGGATATTCTCTTCCCCAACAGGAAATGGCAAAGAGCCCAGCAAAGCTGGTCACATGATCCCTCCTAGGCTCCGCCTACCCCAGTCATTCTCTTTGCCGTTGTACAGGCAACATCTCCACGGAGATGGCTTAGAGTTTTTTAGTGTTTAACTGTAGTTTTTATTATTCAATCAAGAGTTTGTTTTCTTCTGTTATGTGTGATCAGTCCACGGGTCATCATTACTTCTGGGATATAACTCCTCCCCAACAGGAAATGCTAGAGGATTCACCCAGCAGAGCTGCATATAGCTCCTCCCCTCTACGTCAGTCCCAGTCATTCTCTTGCACCCAACGACTAGATAGGATGTGTGAGAGGACTATGGTGATTATACTTAGTTTTTATGACTTCAATCAAAAGTTTGTTATTTTACAATAGCACCGGAGCGTGTTATTACTTCTCTGGCAGAGTTTGAGGAAGAATCTACCAGAGTTTTTTACTATGATTTTAACCGGAGTAGTTAAGATCATATTGCTGTTCTCGGCCATCTGAGGGAGGTAAAAGCTTCAGATCAGGGGACAGCGGGCAGATGAATCTGCATTGAGGTATGTAGCAGTTTTTATTTTCTGAATGGAATTGATGAGAAAATCCTGCCATACCGTTATAATGACATGTATGTATACACTTCAGTATTCTGGGGATGGTATTTCACCGGAACTACTCTGTTAAAAGTCACTAATCCTTTTAATAAGTATTTATCATGTTAAACGTTTTTGCTGGAATGTAGAATCGTTTACATTTCTGAGGTACTGAGTGAATAAATATTTGGGCATTATTTTCCACTTGGCAGTTGTTTGGTTTTAATTGTGACAGTTTCGTTTCTCTTCACTGCTGTGTGTGAGGGGGAGGGGCCGTTTTTGGCGCTCTTTGCTACGCATCAAAAAATTCCAGCCAGTTACTCTTATATTTCCTGCATGATCCGGTTCATCTCTGACAGATCTCAGGGGTCTTCAAACTTCTTTGGAGGGAGGTAGATTCTCTCAGCAGAGCTGTGAGAATTTTATATTGACTGTGAATAAAAACGTTGCTCTGTAATTTTTATGTCAAATTTAATTATTGTTATTTTTCTAATGGGAACAAACCTTTGCTAAAAGTTGTGTTGTTTTAAAGTTTGATACTATAACTGTTTTTCAGTTCATTATTTCAACTGTCATTTAATCGTTTAGTACCTCTTTGAGGCACAGTACGTTTTTGCTAAAAAAGATTATAACCAAGTTGCAAGTTTATTGCTAGTGTGTTAAACATGTCTGACTCAGAGGAAGATATCTGTGTCATTTGTTCCAATGCCAAGGTGGAGCCCAATAGAAATTTATGTACTAACTGTATTGATGCTACTTTAAATAAAAGTCAATCTGTACAATTTGAACAAATTTCACCTAACAGCGAGGGGAGAGTTATGCCGACTAACTCGCCTCACGCGGCAGTACCTGCATCTCCCGCCCGGGAGGTGCGTGATATTATGGCGCCTAGTACATCTGGGCGGCCATTACAGATAACATTACAAGATATGGCTACTGTTATGACTGAAGTTTTGTCTAAATTACCAGAACTAAGAGGCAAGCGTGATCACTCTGGGGTGAGAACAGAGTGCGCTGACAATACTAGGGCCATGTCTGATACTGCGTCACAGCTTGCAGAGCATGAGGACGGAGAGCTTCATTCTGTAGGTGACGGTTCTGATCCAAACAGATTGGATTCAGATATTTCAAATTTTAAATTTAAATTGGAGAACCTCCGTGTATTACTAGGGGAGGTCTTAGCAGCTCTCAATGATTGTAACACCGTTGCAATACCAGAGAAACTGTGTAGGTTGGATAAATACTTTGCGGTACCGGCGAGTACTGACGTTTTTCCTATACCTAAGAGACTAACTGAAATTGTTACTAAGGAGTGGGATAGACCCGGTGTGCCGTTCTCACCCCCTCCAATATTTAGAAAGATGTTTCCAATAGACACCACCACTCGGGACTTATGGCAAACGGTCCCTAAGGTGGAGGGAGCAGTTTCTACTTTAGCTAAGCGTACCACTATCCCGGTGGAGGATAGCTGTGCTTTTTCAGATCCAATGGATAAAAAATTAGAGGGTTACCTTAAGAAAATGTTTGTTCAACAAGGTTTTATATTGCAACCCCTTGCATGTATCGCGCCGATTACGGCTGCGGCAGCATTTTGGATTGAGTCTCTGGAAGAGAACCTTAGTTCATCTACGCTAGACGACATTACGGACAGGCTTAGAGTCCTTAAACTAGCTAATTCATTCATTTCCGAGGCCGTAGTACATTTAACCAAACTTACGGCTAAGAACTCAGGATTCGCCATACAGGCACGTAGGGCGCTGTGGCTAAAATCCTGGTCAGCTGATGTTACTTCTAAGTCCAAATTACTTAATATACCTTTCAAGGGGCAGTCTTTATTTGGGCCCGGTTTGAAAGAAATTATCGCTGACATTACAGGAGGTAAGGGCCACGCCCTACCTCAAGACAAAGCCAAAGCTAAGGCTAGACAGTCTAATTTTCGTCCCTTTCGGAATTTCAAAACAGGAGCAGCATCAACCTCCACTGCACCAAAACAGGAGGGAGCTGTTGCTCGTTACAGGCAAGGCTGGAAGCCTAACCAGTCCTGGAACAAGAGCAAGCAGGCCAGGAAACCTGCTGCTGCCCCAAAGACAGCATGAACCGAGAGCCCCCGATCCGGGACCGGATCTAGTGGGGGGCAGACTTTCTCTCTTCGCCCAGGCCTGGGCAAGAGATGTTCAGGATCCCTGGGCGCTAGAGATCATATCTCAGGGATACCTTCTAGACTTCAAATTATCTCCCCCAAGAGGGAGATTTCATCTGTCAAGGTTGTCAACAAACCAGATAAAGAAAGAAGCGTTTCTACGCTGTGTACAAGATCTGTTATTAATGGGAGTGATCCATCCGGTTCCGCGGTCGGAACAAGGACAAGGGTTCTACTCAAACCTGTTTGTGGTTCCCAAAAAAGAGGGAACTTTCAGGCCAATCTTAGATTTAAAGATTCTAAACAAATTCCTAAGAGTTCCATCGTTCAAAATGGAAACTATTCGGACAATCTTACCCATGATCCAAAAGGGTCAGTACATGACCACAGTGGATTTAAAAGATGCTTACCTTCACATACCGATTCACAAAGATCATCACCGGTATCTAAGGTTTGCCTTCTTAGACAGGCACTACCAGTTTGTAGCTCTTCCATTCGGATTGGCTACGGCTCCAAGAATCTTCACAAAGGTTCTGGGTGCCCTTCTGGCGGTACTAAGACCGCGAGGGATTTCGGTAGCTCCGTACCTAGACGACATTCTAATACAAGCTTCAAGCTTTCAAACTGCCAAGTCTCATACAGAGTTAGTTCTGGCATTTCTAAGGTCGCATGGATGGAAAGTGAACGAAAAGAAGAGTTCTCTTTTTCCTCTCACAAGAGTTCCATTCTTGGGGACTCTTATAGATTCTGTAGAAATGAAGATTTACCTGACAGAAGACAGGTTAACAAAGCTTCAAAATGCATGCCGTGTCCTTCATTCCATTCAACACCCGTCAGTAGCTCAATGCATGGAGGTGATCGGCTTAATGGTAGCGGCAATGGACATAGTACCTTTTGCACGCCTACACCTCAGACCGCTGCAATTGTGCATGCTAAGTCAGTGGAATGGGGATTACTCAGATTTGTCCCCTACTCTGAATCTGAATCAAGAGACCAGAAATTCTCTTCTATGGTGGCTTTATCGGCCACACCTGTCCAGGGGGATGCCATTCAGCAGGCCAGACTGGACAATTGTAACAACAGACGCCAGCCTACTAGGTTGGGGCGCTGTCTGGAATTCTCTGAAGGCTCAGGGACTATGGAATCAGGAGGAGAGTCTCCTTCCAATAAACATCCTGGAATTGAGAGCAGTTCTCAATGCCCTTCTGGCTTGGCCCCAATTAACAACTCGGGGGTTCATCAGGTTTCAGTCGGACAACATCACGACTGTAGCTTACATCAACCATCAGGGAGGGACAAGAAGCTCCCTAGCAATGATGGAAGTATCAAAGATAATTCGCTGGGCAGAGTCTCACTCTTGCCACCTGTCAGCAATCCACATCCCGGGAGTGGAGAACTGGGAGGCGGATTTCTTGAGTCGCCAGACTTTTCATCCGGGGGAGTGGGAACTTCATCCGGAGGTCTTTGCCCAAATACTTCGACGTTGGGGCAAACCAGAGATAGATCTCATGGCGTCTCGCCAGAACGCCAAACTTCCTCTCTACGGGTCCAGATCCAGGGATCCGGGAGCGGTTCTGATAGATGCTTTGACAGCACCTTGGAACTTCGGGATGGCTTATGTGTTTCCACCCTTCCCGCTGCTTCCTCGATTGATTGCCAAAATCAAACAGGAGAGAGCATCAGTGATTCTAATAGCGCCTGCATGGCCACGCAGGACTTGGTATGCAGATCTAGTGGACATGTCATCCTGTCCGCCTTGGTCTCTACCTCTAAGACAGGACCTTCTGATACAGGGTCCATTCAAACATCAAAATCTAACTTCTCTGAAGCTGACTGCTTGGAAATTGAACGCTTGATTTTATCAAAACGTGGTTTTTCTGAGTCGGTTATTGATACCCTGATACAGGCTAGGAAGCCTGTTACCAGAAGGATTTACCATAAAATATGGCGTAAATACCTATACTGGTGCGAATCCAAAGGTTACTCCTGGAGTAAGGTTAGGATCGCTAGGATATTGTCCTTTCTACAAGAAGGTTTAGAAAAGGGTTTATCAGCTAGTTCATTAAAGGGACAGATTTCAGCTCTGTCCATCTTGTTACACAGGCGTCTGTCAGAAAATCCAGACGTCCAGGCCTTTTGTCAGGCTTTAGCTAGGATCAAGCCTGTGTTTAAAGCTGTTGCTCCGCCATGGAGTTTAAACTTAGTTCTTAACGTTTTACAGGGTGTTCCGTTTGAACCCCTTCATTCCATTGATATAAAATTGTTATCTTGGAAAGTTCTGTTTTTAATGGCTATTTCCTCGGCTCGAAGAGTCTCTGAGTTATCAGCCTTACATTGTGATTCTCCTTATCTGATTTTTCACTCAGACAAGGTAGTTCTGCGTACTAAACCTGGGTTCTTACCTAAGGTAGTCACTAACAGGAATATCAATCAAGAGATTGTTGTTCCATCCTTGTGTCCAAATCCTTCTTCAAAGAAGGAACGTCTTCTACACAATCTGGATGTAGTTCGTGCCCTCAAGTTCTACTTGCAGGCAACTAAAGATTTTCGCCAAACTTCTTCCCTGTTTGTCGTTTATTCTGGACAGAGGAGAGGTCAAAAAGCTTCTGCTACCTCTCTCTCTTTTTGGCTTCGTAGCATAATACGTTTAGCCTATGAGACTGCTGGACAGCAGCCTCCTGAAAGAATTACAGCTCACTCCACTAGAGCTGTGGCTTCCACTTGGGCCTTTAAGAATGAGGCCTCTGTTGAACAGATTTGCAAGGCTGCAACTTGGTCTTCGCTTCATACTTTTTCCAAATTTTACAAATTTGACACTTTTGCTTCTTCGGAGGCTATTTTTGGGAGAAAGGTTCTTCAGGCAGTGGTTCCTTCTGTATAATGAGCCTGCCTATCCCTCCCGTCATCCGTGTACTTTTGCTTTGGTATTGGTATCCCAGAAGTAATGATGACCCGTGGACTGATCACACATAACAGAAGAAAACATAATTTATGCTTACCTGATAAATTCCTTTCTTCTGTTGTGTGATCAGTCCACGGCCCGCCCTGTTTTAAGGCAGGTAAATATCTTTTAAATTATACTCCAGTCACCACTTCACCCTTGGTTACTCCTTTCTCGTTGATTCTTGGTCGAATGACTGGGACTGACGTAGAGGGGAGGAGCTATATGCAGCTCTGCTGGGTGAATCCTCTTGCATTTCCTGTTGGGGAGGAGTTATATCCCAGAAGTAATGATGACCCGTGGACTGATCACACAACAGAAGAAAGGAATTTATCAGGTAAGCATAAATTATGTTATTTTGAAATAGTGCTGGTATGTACTATTTACTCAGAAACAGAAAAGAGATGAAGATTTCTGTTTGTATGAGGAAAATGATTTTAGCAACCGTCACTAAAATCCATGGCTGTTCCACACAGGACTGTTGAGAGCAATTAACTTCAGTTGGGGGAACAGTGAGCAGTCTCTTGCTGCTTGAGGTATGACACATTCTAACAAGACGATGTAATGCTGGAAGCTGTCATTTTCCCTATGGGATCCGGTAAGCCATGTTTATTACGATCATAAATAAGGGCTTCACAAGGGCTTATTAAGACTGTAGACTTTTTCTGGGCTAAATCGATTCATTATTAACACATATTTAGCCTTGAGGAATCATTTTATTTGGGTATTTTGATATAATAATATCGGCAGGCACTGTTTTAGACACCTTATTCTTTAGGGGCTTTCCCAAAGCATAGGCAGAGCCTCATTTTCGCGCCGGTGTTGCGCACTTGTTTTTGAGAGGCATGGCATGCAGTCGCATGTGAGAGGAGCTCTGATACTTAGAAAAGACTTTCTGAAGGCGTCATTTGGTATCGTATTCCCCTTTGGGCTTGGTTGGGTCTCAGCAAAGCAGATACCAGGGACTGTAAAGGGGTTAAAGTTCAGAACGGCTCCGGTTCCGTTATTTTAAGGGTTAAAGCTTCCAAATTTGGTGTGCAATACTTTTAAGGCTTTAAGACACTGTGGTGAAAATTTGGTGAATTTTGAACAATTCCTTCATGTTTTTTCGCAATTGCAGTAATAAAGTGTGTTCAGTTTAAAATTTAAAGTGACAGTAACGGTTTTATTTTAAAACGTTTTTTGTACTTTGTTATCAAGTTTATGCCTGTTTAACATGTCTGAACTACCAGATAGACTGTGTTCTGAATGTGGGGAAGCCAGAATTCCTATTCATTTAAATAAATGTGATTTATGTGACAATGACAATGATGCCCAAGATGATTCCTCAAGTGAGGGGAGTAAGCATGGTACTGCATCATTCCCTCCTTCGTCTACACGAGTCTTGCCCACTCAGGAGGCCCCTAGTACATCTAGCGCGCCAATACTCCTTACTATGCAACAATTAACGGCTGTAATGGATAATTCTGTCAAAAACATTTTAGCCAAAATGAACACTTATCAGCGTAAGCGCGACTGCTCTGTTTTAGATACTGAAGAGCATGACGACGCTGATAATAATGTTTCTGAAGGGCCCCTAACCCAGTCTGATGGGGCCAGGGAGGTTTTGTCTGAGGGAGAAATTACTGATTCAGGGAACATTTCTCAACAAGCTGAACCTGATGTGATTACATTTAAATTTAAGTTGGAACATCTCCGCATTCTGCTTAAGGAGGTATTATCCACTCTGGATGATTGTGACAAGTTGGTCATCCCAGAGAAACTATGTAAAATGGACAAGTTCCTAGAGGTGCCGGGGCTCCCAGAAGCTTTTCCTATACCCAAGCGGGTGGCGGACATTGTTAATAAAGAATGGGAAAGGCCCGGTATTCCTTTCGTCCCTCCCCCCATATTTAAAAAATTGTTTCCTATGGTCGACCCCAGAAAGGACTTATGGCAGACAGTCCCCAAGGTCGAGGGAGCGGTTTCCACTTTAAACAAACGCACCACTATACCCATAGAGGATAGTTGTGCTTTCAAAGATCCTATGGATAAAAAATTAGAAGGTTTGCTTAAAAAGATGTTTGTTCAGCAGGGTTACCTTCTACAACCAATTTCATGCGTTGTCCCTGTCGCTACAGCCGCATGTTTCTGGTTCGATGAGCTGATAAAGGCGGTCGATAGTGATTCTCCTCCTTATGAGGAGATTATGGACAGAATCAATGCTCTAAAATTGGCTAATTCTTTTACCCTAGACGCCACTTTGCAATTGGCTAGGTTAGCGGCTAAGAATTCTGGGTTTGCTATTGTGGCGCGCAGAGCGCTTTGGTTGAAATCTTGGTCGGCTGATGCGTCTTCCAAGAACAAGCTACTTAACATTCCTTTCAAGGGGAAAACGCTGTTTGGCCCTGACTTGAAAGAGATTATCTCTGATATCACTGGGGGTAAGGGCCACGCCCTTCCTCAGGATCGGCCTTTCAAGGCAAAAAATAAACCTAATTTTCGCCCCTTTCGTAGAAACGGACCAGCCCAAAGTGCTACGTCCTCTAAGCAAGAGGGTAATACTTCTCAAGCCAAGCCAGCTTGGAGACCAATGCAAGGCTGGAACAAGGGAAAGCAGGCCAAGAAACCTGCCACTGCTACCAAGACAGCATGAAATGTTGGCCCCCGATCCGGGACCGGATCTGGTGGGGGGCAGACTCTCTCTCTTCGCTCAGGCTTGGGCAAGAGATGTTCTGGATCCTTGGGCGCTAGAAATAGTCTCCCAAGGTTATCTTCTGGAATTCAAGGGGCTTCCCCCAAGGGGGAGGTTCCACAGGTCTCAGTTGTCTTCAGACCACATAAAAAGACAGGCATTCTTACATTGTGTAGAAGACCTGTTAAAAATGGGAGTGATTCATCCTGTTCCATTAAGAGAACAAGGGATGGGGTTCTACTCCAATCTGTTCATCGTTCCCAAAAAAGAGGGAACGTTCAGACCAATCTTAGATCTCAAGATCTTAAACAAGTTTCTCAAGGTTCCATCGTTCAAGATGGAAACCATTCGAACTATTCTTCCTTCCATCCAGGAAGGTCAATTCATGACCACGGTGGATTTAAAGGATGCGTATCTACATATTCCTATCCACAAGGAACATCATCGGTTCCTAAGGTTCGCATTCCTGGACAAGCATTACCAGTTCGTGGCGCTTCCTTTCGGATTAGCCACTGCTCCAAGGATTTTCACAAAGGTACTAGGGTCCCTTCTAGCTGTGCTAAGACCAAGGGGCATTGCTGTAGTACCTTACTTGGACGACATTCTGATTCAAGCGTCGTCCCTTCCTCAAGCAAAGGCTCACACGGACATAGTCCTGGCCTTTCTCAGATCTCACGGATGGAAAGTGAACGTGGAAAAGAGTTCTCTATCTCCGTCAACAAGGGTTCCCTTCTTGGGAACAATAATAGACTCCTTAGAAATGAGGATATTTCTGACAGAGGCCAGAAAAACAAAGCTTCTAGACTCTTGTCGGATACTTCATTCCGTTCCTCTTCCTTCCATAGCTCAGTGCATGGAAGTGATCGGGTTGATGGTAGCGGCAATGGACATAGTTCCTTTTGCGCGCATTCATCTAAGACCATTACAACTGTGCATGCTCAGTCAGTGGAATGGGGATTATACAGACTTGTCTCCGAAGATACAAGTAAATCAGAGGACCAGAGACTCACTCCGTTGGTGGCTGTCCCTGGACAACCTGTCACAAGGGATGACATTCCGCAGACCAGAGTGGGTCATTGTCACGACCGACGCCAGTCTGATGGGCTGGGGCGCGGTCTGGGGATCCCTGAAAGCTCAGGGTCTTTGGTCTCGGGAAGAATCTCTTCTACCGATAAATATTCTGGAACTGAGAGCGATATTCAATGCTCTCAAGGCTTGGCCTCAGCTAGCGAGGGCCAAGTTCATACGATTTCAATCAGACAACATGACAACTGTTGCGTACATCAACCATCAGGGGGGAACAAGGAGTTCCCTAGCGATGGAAGAAGTGACCAAAATCATTCTATGGGCGGAGTCTCACTCCTGCCACCTGTCCGCTATCCACATCCCAGGAGTGGAAAATTGGGAAGCGGATTTTCTGAGTCGTCAGACATTGCATCCGGGGGAGTGGGAACTCCATCCGGAAATCTTTGCCCAAGTCACTCAGCTGTGGGGCATTCCAGACATGGATCTGATGGCCTCTCGTCAGAACTTCAAAGTTCCTTGCTACGGGTCCAGATCCAGGGATCCCAAGGCGGCTCTAGTGGATGCACTAGTAGCACCTTGGACCTTCAAACTAGCTTATGTGTTCCCGCCGTTTCCTCTCATCCCCAGGCTGGTAGCCAGGATCAATCAGGAGAGGGCGTCGGTGATCTTGATAGCTCCTGCGTGGCCACGCAGGACTTGGTATGCAGATCTGGTGAATATGTCATCGGCTCCACCTTGGAAGCTACCTTTGAGACGAGACCTTCTTGTTCAGGGTCCGTTCGAACATCCGAACCTGGTTTCACTCCAGCTGACTGCTTGGAGATTGAACGCTTGATCTTATCGAAGCGAGGGTTCTCAGATTCTGTTATCGATACTCTTGTTCAGGCCAGAAAGCCTGTAACTAGAAAGATTTACCACAAAATTTGGAAAAAATATATCTGTTGGTGTGAATCTAAAGGATTCCCTTGGGACAAGGTTAAGATTCCTAAGATTCTATCCTTCCTTCAAGAAGGATTGGAAAAAGGATTATCTGCAAGTTCCCTGAAGGGACAGATTTCTGCCTTGTCTGTGTTACTTCACAAAAAGCTGGCAGCTGTGCCAGATGTTCAAGCCTTTGTTCAGGCTCTGGTTAGAATTAAGCCTGTTTACAAACCTTTGACTCCTCCTTGGAGTCTCAATTTAGTTCTTTCAGTTCTTCAGGGGGTTCCGTTTGAACCCTTACATTCCGTTGATATTAAGTTATTATCTTGGAAAGTTTTGTTTTTAGTTGCAATTTCTTCTGCTAGAAGAGTTTCAGAATTATCTGCTCTGCAGTGTTCTCCTCCTTATCTGGTGTTCCATGCAGATAAGGTGGTTTTACGTACTAAACCTGGTTTTCTTCCAAAAGTTGTTTCTAACAAAAACATTAACCAGGAGATTATCGTACCTTCTCTGTGTCCGAAACCAGTTTCAAAGAAGGAACGTTTGTTGCACAATTTGGATGTTGTTCGCGCTCTAAAATTCTATTTAGATGCTACAAAGGATTTTAGACAAACATCTTCCTTGTTTGTTGTTTATTCCGGTAAAAGGAGAGGTCAAAAAGCAACTTCTACCTCTCTCTTTTTGGATTAAAAGCATCATCAGATTGGCTTACGAGACTGCCGGACGGCAGCCTCCCGAAAGAATCACAGCTCATTCCACTAGGGCTGTGGCTTCCACATGGGCCTTCAAGAACGAGGCTTCTGTTGATCAGATATGTAGGGCAGCGACTTGGTCTTCACTGCACACTTTTACCAAATTTTACAAGTTTGATACTTTTGCTTCTTCTGAGGCTATTTTTGGGAGAGAGGTTTTGCAAACCGTGGTGCCTTCCATTTAGGTGACCTGATTTGCTCCCTCCCTTCATCCGTGTCCTAAAGCTTTGGTATTGGTTCCCACAAGTAAGGATGACGCCGTGGACCGGACACACCTATGTTGGAGAAAACAGAATTTATGTTTACCTGATAAATTACTTTCTCCAACGGTGTGTCCGGTCCACGGCCCGCCCTGGTTTTTTTAATCAGGTCTGATAATTTATTTTCTTTAACTACAGTCACCACGGTACCATATGGTTTCTCCTATGCAAATATTCCTCCTTAACGTCGGTCGAATGACTGGGGTAGGCGGAGCCTAGGAGGGATCATGTGACCAGCTTTGCTGGGCTCTTTGCCATTTCCTGTTGGGGAAGAGAATATCCCACAAGTAAGGATGACGCCGTGGACCGGACACACCGTTGGAGAAAGTAATTTATCAGGTAAACATAAATTCTGTTTTCTTTGAATTTCAATAAAATTTAAAAAAAAAAAAAAAATTTTTTTTTTTTTGGTGTCACCCCCTGGAGGGTGTCACCCGGGTGCGGCCCGCCCCCCCCTAGTGACGCCACTGGCTTAGATACAAGGTAATCCCAGAGGTGAAAAGTGTATTAATATAACTGTGTTGGTTATGCAAAACTGGGGAATGGGTATTAAAGGGATTATCTATCTTTTAAAACAATACAAATTCTGGTGTAGACTGTCCCTTTAACTAAAAAAAGGCATTTTAGTCAAGACTATGACTAAAACTAAATCAAAATTAACACTGCCTCTGGGAGCAACGTCAACACAAGAACGGTTTGTCTGGAGTTGCTCAAGATATTGTGCTGCCTTGGTCCGAGAATGCAATGATGCCCCCCCCCCCCCCGCCCAATAGTAACATTACTGATATGCATATAAACCTACTTGCCTGGTTACTGACCTTACTAAGCTTTCCTGTACACCTATATGCAGCCAATGCTTATGCACAATACGTGGGAAGGAAAATTAGGGAAGAAATGCACTTTGAATGTCATCCCTGACCAGTTCTGTGTCTTTATGCATGATGTTATGTTGCTGGGAGCCTGTGACTTCTCCCATAAAGACAGAGGACATGAGGGGTCTGGGTCTGACAGTGACTAACTCAGTTACTGAAGTGATGCCCCTTGTCAAGTACTGCCTGTGTCCATTGGACCCACTTTGTCCCATGCTTGTGCCAGCCCTGGTTGCATGAAATGTGTTTTTCATGGACCGAGCAGCTTAACAAAATCCTCACATCAACATGGCAATGCCAAGTGTTAGCTGGAGAGGGGTAAAGCATGCATAAACCATGCCCCATTGGACTCTGGGCTGGTAGAAACTTGTTCTCTGGAGTTATGAATCATACTATCTGACAGTCTGATGGACTTATCTTTGTATGGCGGATGCCAGGAAAACGCTTCCTTCCAGAATGCATTGTGCCTGTTGTAAAGGTGGAGAAAGGCTAACAGTATGGCCATGTTTTTCAATGTCAGCGCTAGGCCTCTTAGTCCAGTGAAGGGTCATTTTAATGCTGCAGCTTACTACAAAGACAATAAAATAAAAATAAGATGCTTTCACCTTTGTGACAAGAGTTTGGGAAGGCCCTTTCCTGTAACAGAATAACTGTGCTCCTGTGCACAAAAAGAGGCATTAAGACATGGTTTGCTGAGTTTGGTCTGGCAGAACCTTAGTGGCCTGCACAAGAGCCCTGACCTGAACCACATTGAACACCATTGGAATTCATATTCCTCCAAAAAATTCGACAGACACACGCCAAAATCTTGTTGAAAGACTTCTCAGAGTTATGGTTTTTAATAAATATGTATGTATGTATGTATATATTTAGAGAAAATAAATACTAAAAGCTTATTTGTATAGTTATTTGCCATGAAGGTACAATCTTTGTATTAATTGCTAGAAGCGTCATGTCAGTTTTTGTAGTTATTTTGATATAAACAGAAATGATTGCACAACTTCAGCTTAAGTGCTTATTTTGCTATGTAAATAACAGCAACTGATCCCACTAGTCATATTATCTTTATAAATACAGCTAATGAAATTGAACACTTTGACTTGTAAAGTGGAAACCCAGGAAATAGAAAAAAAATGCTTGTAAGGAAGAATTGTATGAATTAAAGAAGACACCTTTGTTTCTTTTGGTATGAAAGAATGTTCTAACATACATAAAAAAAAAAAGTTTAGAATAATTTTATTTAGGAGAGTGTCAATAAAACTAGTTATATTAGCATGGAAAGAGAATACATGACTGTATAAATTCATACTTCTGTATTATTGCCCTTTGGCAGACAGCTCTTATATTTGGATTAATTCCTAAAGAATATGATTCTAAACACTTGAAGTATATTTGGTGGTTAGCTCTTTTTTTTTCTCTCCCAAGTTTGTATTTTTCAAGAGAAAATACAGGTTCAAAGGTCACTCTAATAATTATTCAAATGCTCGTGGTAGCAATTAGCGCCCAGAAAATAAACCAGAGGTCAGACATCTGGTTAATTTTCTAAAAGTGCCCCAAATGCCCTTCATTTAGTGTGCTCATATGTTTAATCCAACTATGGAATAAATTGGCATATGTGGGAGCACAGCTTGTCCCCATCACTGTGCCCCTCTTCTGTAAGTATACTTTATTATTGAAGAGAAAGTAGTTATGTTCTAAAACAAAAAGGAAATACTCCTTTCCTTTTTGTTTTAGAACATAACTACTTTCTCTTCAATAATAAAGTCATCATGTAATCCCCCTGTTGGGTTTGTTGTCTTTAGAAAAACTGAATTACCCTAATTCCCAAGTGATGTTCAATATTTAAATACAAGCTTTCTACATCAATACTGACTAGGAAGGTGTGTCTTTTTTTTTTTGCAAACTGTTTAAGACATCTTTAGTGTCTTGTACGTAAGATGTTAGTGTGTGTGTGTGTCCTATGATCTCTGTGCACCTTTGGTAGGCTATAAAAAAACCATATTGCACATAAATCTAAATTCATCTTTAGTTATTAGTTCATTACTGAAACCTTCATCTAACACAGATCTTAGATCTCTAGTAAACTTCTCAGTTGGATCAAAAGTAAGGATCATATAATCATCCTTATTGTCTAAAATTGTTTGACACGTTTGTTTGGGTTCAAGGGGGTGGGGCCAAGGTTACCTGGGTTGGATGGCAGAGGATCGTCGGGGTGCACCCCTTGAACCCTCCAGGCAGAGGCAAAAAATAATAGTGAAGATGGGAGAATTGCAATGCACCGTATACATGTGTGAAGCTTTATCCAGAAGAGTCTGGGTAATCATAGGATTACCCGGGTAAAGCCAGATGTAAGATCTTAAATTGGGCTTTATCCAGAGCTGCTGGGTAATGTCAGTTTAACCCGGGTAATCCTAATCCACACACTTTATTTTAGTGTAAAGCTTTTGGACATATTTCCCTTCCTCAGAGAAACTGTTTTCCTTGGGAAGGGACATAGTTCCGAAACATCACACTATAATAAACTACTGTTTGCCTTTGAAAATTCAGTGAATGCAGATTTACTCTCTATTAAGTGAATACAGACTTTTGGATCCTGACATCGTGATAGCTGCATATGAGAAATGGGATTGCAGACTCCCACAACTACTTTTTATTTATGTGTGTGTGTGTTTTAGTCAATATATAAATGTCATGATACAGATTATACATGTAACATAAAAGTAGTTTTTATATAACTTTTTTATTACATAGTACCCTCAGAAAAATAGTACAGTATTACTATCAGGTTATAGTTGTTGTTTAAAATCAATATTGACAATTATTTGCATTTTAGAAAACAAACCCCAAACCAAAGACGCAGACAGAAAAGATTGTGACTTGCAGGCAGGGGGGAATAGTCATTATATATATATATATATATATATATATATATATATATATATATATATATATATATATATATATATATATATATATATATATATATATATATATATATATATATTTTACACACACATACACAAACTAGTTGTTTCATCTATACTATAATCTCGTTTCTAACGCGTCCGTCGCCAGTTGCACACGCAGCCAAAATAATGTTGGAAGCTGCATCCAGGTGGATTCCGAAAATGGCAAGGTGGTGAAATAAACTACTACCCCCCCCCCAAAATGTCAGGGTGGTGAAATAAACCTCCAACCCCCCACAAATCAAATAACTAACTTAATTACTAAGCCCCCTTACCTAACACCCCCTAAATTAACCCCAATACAAAGTTACACTTAAAATAATAAAACCTAACATTTAAATTACAAAAAAAATTATCTAAAATAACAAAAAATAAAACACTAAAATTACAGAGAAAAATAAACAAAATTATCAAAAATAAAAAATTAAACCTAATCCCTATGAAAATGTAAAGCCCCCCCCCAAATAAAAACACAGCTTAAAAGGGCCTTTTGTAGAGCATTGCCCTAAGTTAAACAGCTCTTTTACATTTAAAAATACTAAGTTCCCCCTTAACAGTAAAAACCCCCCACCTACCAAACCTCCCAAAAAAAAAAAAAAAAATCTAACACTAAAAAAACCTAAACTACCCATTGCCCTTAAAGAGGCATTTTTATAGGCATTCAGCTATTTTACAGCCCATTAAATCCCTAATCTTTAAAAAAAAAAAAAAAAAATATATAAAATAAAAAAATCCTAAAACTAAGCCCCGTTCCTGAAGTCCAGCGGAGAAGGTCTTCTTCCAGGCGGCTCCATCATCTTCTATCTTCAGCCGGAGTAAAGGCGGAGCAGAGATGCGAAGCTGGCTTCCCTGATGCACGGGTCCTCAGCGGCATGGAGACTCCTCTTCATAAGATCGTCCGTTGCACACTGAAGATTGAATGCAAGGTAGCCCATATTTATTGGGGTACCCTGCATTCCTATTGGCTGAAATTTTGAAATCAACCAATAGAATGAGAGCTACTGAAATCTTATTGGCTGATTTGAACAGCTAATAGGATTTCAGTAGCTCTAATCCTATTGCCTGATTTAAAGTTTCAGCCAATAGGAATGCAAGATACCCCAAATTGAATGTGGTACCTTGCATTCAATCTTCAGTTTACCACGGACATCTGATGAAGAGGAGCCTCCATGCCATTGCGGACCGCCGCTGTGGATCCATGCATTGGGGAAGACGGCTCCACTCTGCGCCACTTTCGTTCCGGATGAAGCTAGAAGATGATGGAGCTGCCTAGATGAAGACCTCCACTGGACTTCAGGAGCGGTGAGTACCTATTTGGGGCTTAGTCTTAGTTTTTTTTTTATATTAGGGGGTTTTTTTTGGCTGGAAAAGAGCTGATTGCCCTTTTTTAAGGGCAGTAAAAGAGCTGAATGAGTAGTTTTAGTTTTGGGCAATGAGTAGTTTAGTTTTTTTTTTAGTGTTAGATTTTTTATTTTGGGGGGTTTGGTGGGCAGGTAGTTCTACTGTAAGGGGATAATTGTTAATTTGTTTAGGTAAAAGAGCTGTTTAACTTAGGGCAATGACCTACAAGGTTTAATTTTTTTATTTTGGATAGCTTTTTTTTATTCTGTAATTTTACATTTTTTATTTTGTGTAATTTTTAGTTTTGGGTTTTTAGTTTTTTTTTTTTTTTAAATAGACTGCCCTCTGGGCAGGCTTATCGCCTAGCTAAGCATAAAAGGGAGAAGTGACCATCTTTCAAATTTAAATGCTGCATTTTGAGCACTGTAGCTCCAACAGGTAAGAAAACAAATTTTCTTCTTAAATGGAAAGAGTCCACAGCTGCATTCATTACCTTTGGGAAATAAGAACCTGGCCACCAGAAGGAGGCAAAGACACCCCAGCCAAAGGCTTAAATACTCCCACTCCCCTCATCTCCCAGTCATTCTTTGTCTTTCGTCCTAGGAGGTTGGCAGAGAAGTGTCAGAATTGAATTTGTCTCTTATGGAGGGCAGTACTCTTCGACATGGGACAGGAGTTTTAAGTAATCCTGTCAGTCTCTCAGTGAGGGCTTGGATGAAAGTTAGTCTGGAGATGCAGGAAGAGTCTTTCTGCGAAACCATCCCAGCTCATGTTAATGGCTCCTCAAGCAATCAGCATTGTCAAACTTCTCTCCGCTGCCTGCTTTCTTCTCTCAAGTCCATGGCAGAAGCGATGCTACTATCCGTCACACCTGAAGGGCCGTGTTCCTGTTCCACGGTGTAGATTCCGGTAAGATCATTTTATTCTCTTTCTTCGTGAAAATGTACTGTACTAATGTTTTCCTGAGAGGCTACCACCTTGCGGGACTAACTTAACATAAAGGTCTCAGTGAGTCTCCTTTTAGTATCTTGGAATCGAGGGTTAATATCTGCTGAGGGGGGTTATTGAACAGGGTTTTTTTTTAATCATGTTTGTTATGTGATTCAATCTGCTTATGTGTAGTGTTAAATGGGCTCTTGGAGTGGAACATAAAGGCCTTTGGAAGTGATGCGACCTTATGGTTGGGCGCACTTTTTTTTTGACTGTACGGTTTTACCTTCTGGCCGGGCGTGATTACGTTCAGTCTTCCATTTCCGCATTCCTGACCGTGTGACGGCAGAGAAATTCTAGTTCGCAGGGGTCTGGTTCATAGTATGTGGGGAGTGCCCCAGCCATTGTGGGTGTCTTAAAATAGTCCTTATTGGCATATTCTCTATCCTGTTATGGACGATTCTGATGCTGAGACAGTTCAAATTGCAGACTCGGTTATGGATTATTCTGATACTGAGACTATTCTAATTTCAGATTCTTCGTCCGGGGAAGAATCCGGATTGGTATTGTTGACGCATGTCAATCAGTTATGTTCGGTGTGCTGTATTAGAGCGCCTGGTTCCTCGGGCTCGGGGAATCAAGGGTCAGCTGAGCTATCCGCCTCTGGGGGTCCTGTCCTCCAAGAGTCGAGTTCCCTACCGCTCCATACTTCTACACATGTGGGTAACCCAGATTATGATTATTCCTCCATGCAGGGCGGCTTGTTCCCATTGGAGGTTGCAGCACGTTTTCGCTTCCACATATTGTTGGCGATTATTAGTCTGCAGAGTCCAGGTGTTTATGCGCGATTGTGCTTGTGCCCTATTTTCCCGGGTCTACCGCCTTGGGGAGGGCCTGTACAGTTCCCTGTGGGTGTAACTGTCCCTGAGTGTTGTGCCTTTCGTTACAGAGTTGCGCGCCTTCTCGTCTTACTCAGACATGTTTTTCAGTTATTAAATGATCCTATCCTCGGATACGGGAATTTTCAGTCTGCTTCGAATGGTGCACCTTATTAGACATGTGGTGATGTAATTTCCTGACTCCGTTTGGTTAGTCCTGCGGTCTGTTTTCTTATGTGGCGTTAACCTATGGGTTGTCTTATATTTTCTATTTATCCGATTAGGATGTCTTTTAATTTGTTTATTTCCTTGGGGAATTTTAAACTGGGATCGATACACTCTGTTGCTTCTGTGGAAGTGTTTTTGGGGACATGTTAGTCCTATGTTTGTCTGTTTTCCCTTCTTCCCCTCTGAGGGAGGATTTCTGCAGATTGACGGTTAGGACCTGGGTTGCAGGCTGGTCCTGTTGGGTTTGGTCTTGCAGCTGTTCAGACATGTGGTGCTGTTCTGGTTGGCTGGTCCAGTCGAGGTGCCAAGTGCTCATGTTATCATTTGTTTTACATTTTCATTAAGCATTCTAAAGGACCTGTGGGTCTGCATGGCAGGAAGGATTGTCTCGGTCCTTTATAGCCTTCAATTTGGATGACTGGGTCAGTGGAGTTTCCGCTGCGTCACTCTCTCTTGCGTCTGGTATTGTCGGACCCTAGAGTTCCTCCTCCACGTGGTGGAGAGTTGGAGGGCTTTGCGCCTTTTTACCGCTGAGTGAGCGATTTGACCTTTTTTCTTTTGAGGCTCGTGGATTGTCCTTTTGGACTTGGTCCTCAGAGCTAGTAGTTGAAGGGTAGTTCAGCTGCCTTGCAGCGGATGGTTTGCAGAATGTAACCAGCTGCAGCTATTGCATGGGAACTGTCTAGCTGTTTTTCTGAGACTTTTTGGTCTTCCTCTGTGGTCTCCATATTAGCCCTCCTTTTAGGGGCCTGGGAGATGTTTGTTCCCTGTTAGGGACACTGGGCGTGGTCTCCTTGGGCTTGCTTGGGGTTCCTCTCATAACGGTGGATGGTTCGCGCCCCTTTCTCCCTGTGATCATCCGCTTGTACGGAGGTGATGTGGAGACCAGCCTTTGCTCGAGTGGTTTTGACCTTGAGGTATTCCCTTGCCTTATTGTCCTGAGGATGTTGGTGCGTCTAGAAGTTCTAGCATCGCTGTACGACTTTTTCCGCCTTCGCTCCTTTGGAGAGTGGGACTTCAGCAAGGGGTGGTCTCTTCCTTTGGTCGGGACTTGCGAGTTTTTCTCGTTATCCGGGTTGATCTGGATATTGCATTAAGTATCCCTTGTGGTCTGGGTTGTTATTCAGACGGGGTGTTACGTTTGCAGGTATTGATTATTTAAACAATTGGGGATTCGGACCTGTTCTCCCTGGGGCTTCCGGTTGCTGAGTTTTACTCAGCATTTTCCATTGTGGATCTCATTGTGGGATGTAACCGGACCTTTAGGCTCCAGGGTTGGTTCAGGGTTCCCCAGTTCCTGGAAACTTGGGCTATGTCCTTTTACTCTGATTACTTGACCTGATTTTGTTTGGCCAGGTTTTCTGAGTGCGGTTGCTCATTGGGCTTGTTTTGCACCTTAGGCGGTTTCCCTTGGTCAGCTTGCTGTAGTATCCATTGAATTCTCTGCTCTGCAGGTGAATGGACTTGCAGTGTCACTGATGCCACTATTGCACATTGGTTGCGTGTTAGCAGGCTAGTTTTTAGGGGAATCACTTTCAACAGGGCTTCTTAGTTTCGGATTGATCTTTCCTTTAGCCTGTGGCTTGTGGAAGGTGCTGCCTTTTGGTCCTTTCCCCTTATTGGGTGAGAACTTAGTCTCCTTTTTATGGAGATGTGGTCCTTTTTTTTTTTTTTTTTTTTTTTAAGGGCTTCTCCTGGGTCAGGAGATGGGACCTGTGAATATCCCTAGCTGAGAGGGATATTCTCTCCGGGTTGTTCCATTCCATTTGGAGTCTTGCTGGCTCAGTGTCAAGACTAAGTTGGACCTTTTTTGCTAGATCCTTTGGGTCTACGGTCCTGTTGTCTGTTCTAAGGAGTCGGGTTGCACCCTTGCTCTGTTGGATTGGCTTTTGCCATTCTTCCGCTCATTTTTGAGCTGGTTTTGGGGTTCTTCTGTTCCCCTGTTTCAGACCTGCCGTTGCTGGGGCTGGCCCGGCTGGGAGTGGGTTCTGAGAGACGTTGTCGTCTACAGGACCTAGGTGGGCATAGTAGCTATAGCTAGCTCCCTAAGCATACAAGCAGAGGGTTTAGGATTGCTCCTTCTTGGGTTCTGGGTGTCACTTCTCTTTCTTGGGGGACCTCGTAGAAGTTATGATTCTCCTTTTTTGGCAGACCTGTGGGGCCTACGGCCACACCACCCTGAATGCGCCCTATCTCGTCTGATCTCGGAAGCTAAGCAGGGTCGGGCCTGGTTAGTACTTGGATTGCCTAGAGTGGGCCCTCTGTCTGGGAGTTATCTTTTTCTGGCTGCTTTTTCTCTAAGCAAGTTTTCTCTGTGTTATCCTGAGACTCTTGACTCAGGGTTTTTTGTCTGGGTCTGTTGCACGTTTTTTTTGTACGGAATACTTTAGTGTTCCAAGTTTGGACGATGTGAGGACTGAGGAGGTCTTCTGTTGTCTTTTTGTGCTTTTGCACTGCGTTTGAGAGAATATTTCTCTGTTCATATGCCCGGTCCTATACCTCTGTTTTTTTTCCTAGTCCAGGCGTAGTCTCCACTTGTCTGTCGGGACCCATTTGGGCCTTTGTGAGCTGGGCTCGCTCTGGGGGGTTTCATTTATGGATTTGTGACCTTTGGGTTTTTTCCTTCGGTTCTTCTGGCCCTATCCCTTTGAGAATTTAGGCTGGTGTTCCCTTCTGTAGTGAGGGGTGAGTGGTGAGGGACCGACTGTTAGGCGACGGTGTCTCCTGGAGGCCTGTTGGCTCAGTTGAGTCTGATTTTGCAGTCTCTAACTAGGCTCTGGACTACCTGCAGGTCAGTGTCCATGGGGCTTTTTCCTTTTAAAGTTTTCTCGGCTTTGGACGAAGCTGGGTTCTTTGTGTACAGTGGCTTCAGGCTTGGTGCCCTCAGAATGGGCTGCCTATTGTACCCTCCCGTCTTGGCATTCAGTGTCCTCTATAGCTTGGGTATTGTTTTCCCAAAAGTAATGAATGCAGCTGTGGACTCTTTCAATTTAAGAAGAAAAATATAAATTATGCTTACCTGATAATTTTCTTTTCTTCTGATGGAAAGAGTCCACAGCTCCCCACCCATAATTTTTTTTGTAGTGTGTCCTTATTTTATTCTTCTGGCACCTTTCACCCTGATATTTCTTCTACTGTTCCTTGTTCCTCGGCAGAATGACTGGTGGATGAGGGGAGTGGGAGGAGTATTTAAAGGGACACTGAAACCAATTTTTCTTTCATGTAATTAGCAAGAGTCCATGAGCTAGTGACGTATGGGATATACATTCCTACCAGGAGGGGCAAAGTTTCCCAAACCTTAAAATGCCTATAAATACACCCCTCACCACACCCACAATTCAGTTTTACAAACTTTGCCTCCGATGGAGGTGGTGAAGTAAGTTTGTGCTAGATTCTACGTTGATATGCGCTCCGCAGCAAGTTGGAGCCCGGTTTTCCTCTCAGCGTGCAGTGAATGTCAGAGGGATGTGAGGAGAGTATTGCCTATTTGAATGCAGTGATATCCTTCTACGGGGTCTATTTCATAGGTTCTCTGTTATCGGTCATAGAGATTCATCTCTTACCTCCCTTTTCAGATCGACGATATACTCTTATATATACCATTACCTCTGCTGATTCTCGTTTCAGTACTGGTTTGGCTTTCTACAAACATGTAGATGAGTGTCCTGGGGTAAGTAAATCTTATTTTCTGTGACACTCTAAGCTATGGTTGGGCACTTTGTTTATAAAGTTCTAAATATATGTATTCAAACATTTATTTGCCTTGACTCAGAATGTTCAACTTTCCTTATTTTTCAGACAGTCAGTTTCATATTTGGGATAATGCATTTGAATTAATCATTTTTTCTTACCTTCAAAAATTTGACTCTTTTTTTCCTGTGGGCTGTTAGGCTCGCGGGGGCTGAAAATGCTTCATTTTATTGCGTCATTCTTGGCGCGGACTTTTTTGGCGCAAAAATTCTTTTCCGTTTCCGGCGTCATACGTGTCGCCGGAAGTTGCGTCATTTTTTGACGTTATTTTGCGCCAAAAATGTCGGCGTTCCGGATGTGGCGTCATTTTTGGCGCCAAAATCATTTAGGCGCCAAATAATGTGGGCGTCTTATTTGGCGCTAAAAAATAAGGGCGTCGCTTTTGTCTCCACATTATTTAAGTCTTATTTTTTCATTGCTTCTGCTTGCTAGAAGCTTGTTCTTTGGCATTTTTTTCCCATTCCTGAAACTGTCATTTAAGGAATTTGATCAATTTTGCTTTATATGTTGTTTTTTCTCTTACATATTGCAAGATGTCTCACGTTGCATCTGAGTCAGAAGATACTACAGGAAAATCGCTGTCTAGTGCTGGAGCTACCAAGCTAAGTGTATCTGCTATAATTTTTGGTATCTGTTTCTCCAGCTGTTGTTTGTATTGCATGTCATGACAAACTTATTAATGCAGATAAAATTTCCTTTAGTACTGTTACATTACCTGTTGCTGTTCCGTCAACATCTAATTTTCAGAGTGTTCCTGATAAACATAAGAGATTTTATTTTTTAAATCCATTAAGAAGGCTATGTCTGTTATTTCTCCTTCTAGTTTACATAAGTCTTTTAAAACTTCTCTTTTTTCAGATGAATTTTTAAATGAACATCATTCTGATACTGATAATGGTTCTTCTGGTTCAGAGGTTTCTGTCTCAGAGGTTGATGCTGATAAATCTTTGTATTTGTTCAAGATGGAATTTATTCGTTCTTTATTTAAAGAAGTATTAATTGCATTAGAAATAGAGGATTCTGGTCCTCTTGATACTAAATCTAAACGTTTAAATAAGGTTTTTAAATCTCCTGTAGTTATTCCAGAAGTGTTTAATCTCCCTGATGCTATTTCTGAAGTAATTTCCAGGGAATGGAATAATTTGGTTAATTCTTTTACTCCTTCTAAACGTTTAAGCAATTATATCCTGTGCCATCTGACAGATTAGAGTTTTTTTGGGACAAAATCCCTAAGGTTATGGGGCTGTCTCTACTCCTGCTAAATGTGCTACTATTCCTACGGCAGATAGTAATTCATTTAAGGATCCTTTAGATAGGAAAATTGAATCCTTTCTAAGAAAAGCTTACTTATGTTCAGGTAATCTTCTTAGACCTGCTATATTTTTAGCAGATGTTGCTGCAGCTTCAACTTTTTGGTTAGAAGCTTTAGCGCAACAAGTAACAGATCATAATTTTATAGCATTATTATTATTCTATAACATGCTAATAATTTTATTGGTGATACCATCTTTTGATATCATTAGAGTTGATGTCAGGTATATGTCTCTAGCTATTTTAGCTAGAAAAGCTTTATGGATTAAACTTGGAATGCTGATATGTCTTCTAAGTCAACTTTGCTTTCCTTTTCTTTCCAGGGTAATAAATTATTATTTCAACTGTTTCTGGAAGGAAGGGAACTTTTTTACCAAAGGATAAAAAATCTAAGGTAAATTTAGGTCTAATAATCATTTTCGTTCCTTTCCTCACAATAAGGAACAAAAGCCTGATCCTTCATCCTCAGGAGCGGTATCAGTTTGGAAACTATTTCCAGTTTGGAATATATCCAAGCCTTATAGAAAACCTATAGCCAGCTCCTAAGTACCCATGAAGGTGCGGACCTTATTCCAGCTCAGCTGGTATGGGGCAGATTACGTTTTCTTCAAAGAAATTTTGATCAATTCCGTTCTCAATTTCTGGTTTCAGAACATTGTTTCAGAAAGGTACAGAATTGGCTTCAGTTAAGGCCTCCTGCTAAGAGATTTTTTTCTTTCCCGTGTCCCAGTTAACACAGCAAAGGCTCAGCATTTCTGAAATGTGTTTCAGATCTAGAGTTGGCTGGAGTAATTATGCCAGTTCCAGTTCTGGAACAGGGGCTGGGGTTTTATTTTATCTCTTCATTGTACCAAAGAAGGTCAATTCCTTCAGACCAGTTCCGGATCTATCAATATTGAATCGTTATGTAAGGATACCAACATTCAAGATGGTTACTGTAGGACTGTCCTGCCTTTTGTTTAGCAAGGGCATTATATGTCTACAATAGATTTACAGGATGTGTATCTGCATATTCCGATTCATCCAGATCACTTTTAGTGTCTGAGATTCTCTTTTTAGACAAGCATTACCAGTTTTGTGGCTCTACCGTTTGGCCTAGCCTCAGTTCCAAGAATTTTTTTCAAAGGTTCTCGGTGCCCTTCTTTCTGTAATCAGAGAACAGGGTTTTGGTATTTCCTTATTGGACGATATCTGGGTACTTGCTCAGTCTTCTCATTTTCGAAGAATCTCATACGAATCGACTTGTGTTGTTTCTTCAAGTTCATGGTTGGAGGATCAATTTACCAATCAGTTAATTGATTCCTCAGACAAGGGTAACCTTTTTAGGTTTCTAGAATAGATTCAGTGTCTATGACTCTGTCCTTGTCAGACAAGAGAAGTTTAACATTGATTTCAGCTTGTCAAAACCTTTAGTCACAATCATTCCCTTTGGTAGCCTTATGCATGGAAATTTTAGGTCTTAGGACTGCCGCATCAGATGCGATCTCCTTTGCTCGTTTTCACATGCGACCTCTTCAGCTCTGTATGCTGAACCAATGGTGCAGGGATTACTCAAAGATATCTCAATTAATATCTTTAAACCGATTATACGACACTCTCTGACATGGTGGACAGATCACCATCGTTTAGTTCAGGGGGCTTCTTTGTTCTTCCGACCTGGACTATAATCTCAACAGATGCAAGTCTTACAGGTTGGGGAGCTGTGTGGGGGTATCTGACGGCACAAGGGGTTTGGGAATCTCAGGAGGTGAGATTTCCGATCAATATTTTGGAACTCTGTGCAATTTCAGAGCTCTTCAGTCTTGGCCTCTTCTGAAGAGAGAGTTGTTCATTTGTTTTCAGATAGACAATGTCACAACTGTGGCATACATCAATCATCAAGGAGGGACTCACAGTCCTCTGGCTATGAAAGAAGTATCTCGAATTTTGGTTTGGGCGGAATCCAGCTCCTGTCTAATCTCTGCGGTTCATATCCCAGGTATGGACAATTGGAAAGCGGATTATCTCAGTCGCCAAACGTTGCACCTGGGCGAATGGTCTTCACCCAGAGGTATTTCCTCAGATTGTTCAAATGTGGGAACTCCCAGAAATAGATCTGATGGCTTCTCATCTAAACAAGAAACTTCCCTGGTATCTGTCCGGATCCAGGGATCCTCGGGCGGAGGCAGTGGATGCATTATCTCTTCCTTACAAGTGTCATCCTGCCTATATCTTTCCGCCTCTAGTTCTTCTTCCAAGGGTATTCTCCAATATTCTAAAGGAATGCTTGTTTGTCCTGCTGGTAGCTCCAGCATGGCCTCACAGGTTTTGGTATGCGGATCTTGTCCGGATGGCCTCTTGCCAGCTGTGGACTCATCCGTTAAGACCAGTCTTTCTGTCTCAAGGTTCTTTTTTCCATCAGGATCTCAAAATCTTAATTTTAAGGTGTGGAGTTTGAATGCTTGATTCTTGGTCAAAGAGGTTTCTCTGACTCTGTGATTGATACTATGTGACAGGCTCGTAAATCTGTATCTAGAGAGATATATTATAGAGTCTGGAAGACTTATATTTCTTCAGGATGGTTTAGATAAAGGTTTGTCCGCAAGTTTCTTGAAAGACAAATCTCTGCTCTTTCTGTTTTTTTTCACAGAAGGATTGCTAATCTTCCTGATATTCATTGTTTTGTACAAGCTTTGGTTCGTATAAAACCTGTCATTAAGTCAATTTCTCCTCCTTGGAGTTTGAATTTGGTTCTGGGGGCTCTTCAAGCTCCTCCTTTTGAACCCATGCATTCTTTGGTCGTTATATTACTTTCTTGGAAAGTTTTGTTTCTTTTGGCCATCTCTTCTGCCAGAAGAGTCTCTGAATTATCTACTCTTTTTTGTGAGTCTCCTTTTCTGATTTTTGCATCAGGATAAGGCGGTGCTGCGAACTTCTTTTGAATTTTTTACCTAAGGTTGTGAATTCTAACAACATTAGTAGAGAAATTGTGGTTCCTTCATTATGTCCTAATCCTATGAATTCTAAGGAGAAATCATTGCATTCTTTGGATGCTGTTAGAGCTTTGTAATATTATGTTGACGCTATTAAGTCTTTCCGAAAGACTTCTAGTCTATTTGTCATCTTTTCCGGTTCTAGAAAAGACCAGAAAGCTTCTGCCATTTCTTTGGCATCTTGGTTGAAATCTTTATTTCATCATGCCTATGTTGAGTCGGGTAACACTCCGCCTCAAAGGATTACAGCTCATTCTACTAGGTTAGTTTCTACTTCCTGGGCGTTTAAGAATGAAGCTTCGGTTGATCAGATTTGCAAAACAGCAACTTGGTCCTCTTTGCATACTTTTACTAAATTCTACCATTTTGATGTGTTTTCTTCTTCTGAAGCAGTTTTTGGTAGAAACGTACTTCAGGCAGTGGTTTCAGTTTGAATCTTCTGCTTATGTTTTTTTCATTAAAATTTTATTCTGGGTGTGGATTATTTTCAGCAGGAATTGGCTGTCTTTATTTTATCCCTCCCTCTCTAGTGACTCTTGTGTGGAAAGATCCACATCTTGGGTAATCATTATCCCATACGTCACTAGCTCATGGACTCTTGCTAATTACATGAAAGAAAACATAATTTATGTAAGAACTTACCTGATAAATTCATTTCTTTCATATTAGCAAGAGTCCATGAGGCCCGCCCTTTTTTGTGGTGGTTTTGATTTTTTTGTATAAAGCACAATTATTCCAATTCCTTATTTTATATGCTTTCGCACTTTTTTCTTATCACCCCACTTCTTGGCTATTCGTTAAACTGAATTGTGGGTGTGGTGAGGGGTGTATTTATAGGCATTTTAAGGTTTGGGAAACTTTGCCCCTCCTGGTAGGAATGTATATCCCATACGTCACTAGCTCATGGACTCTTGCTAATATGAAAGAAATGAATTTATCAGGTAAGTTCTTACATAAATTATGTTTTTTCTTTCGTGATTCAGAAAGAGCATGTAATTTTAAGCAACTTTCTAATTTACTCATATTAATGTTTTTGTTCTCTTGCTATCTTTTTTTTTTAAAAAGGCATCTAAGCTTTTTTCTTGGTTCAGAACTCTGGACAGCAGTTTTTGATTGGTGGATGAATGTATCCACCAATCGGCAAGGACAACCTAGGTTGTTCACCAAAAATTGGTTGGCATCTAAACTTACATTCTTGTATTTCACATAAAGATACCAAGAGAATAAAGAAAAATTGATAATAGGAGTAAATTAGAAAGTTGCTTAAAATGTCATGCTCTATCTGAATCACAAAAGAAAAAATGTGGGTTCAGTGTCCCTTTAAGCCTTTGGCTGGGGTGTCTTTGCCTCCTCCTGGTGACCAGGTTCTTATTTCCCAAAAGTAATGAATGCAGCTGTGGATTCTTTCCATCAGAAGAAAAGAAAATTATCAGGTAAGCATAATTTGTTATCCATATCACTGAAAGGAATTTAACTTTCTTAGTGTTACTTTAATTTCATGATTAACACTAACAATTTTGTACAGCTTGGAGTTAGGTATACTCATATTGATTATTATATGATTTTGAAATTATATTTGGAATTAAAAAAAATAAACGTTGCATATATTAAACTTTTTTTTTTTGGGGGGGAGGGAGATTATCACTAAGTTTTTCTTCCAAAGCAAGAACAGCACAGGGATACACTAACTGAAAGCCCTCTTGAGTGTTTATTTGACAGAGCTCCTGGTTAGCATGTAGATTTGGCAGGCAAACTTCAGCATATTATGCACTCCAGTATCTCTGGGGGAGTGGGTTTATGCCAAAAAACAGAATATATATTGCAGTGTTTTTTTCCTTAAGCATTTAAAGGGGTGTTACAGTTTTGTGTTAAACCTCCCTTTAAATGGACAGTAAACACTGTGTAATTAAGACATATCTGATGTATTGCTATAAAATATCACCCAAGTCTAAACTTTTTAAAAAAAAACATCCTTTTTCCTGCAGTTATTTTTCAATGGCTAGTTTCCACCCACCATTTTCCTTATTTGGAGGCATCAATCTTGGGCTTTAGTCTGCAGACAATGCTAGCCATGGTCATAAAGTTAGTATAAAGTGAATTGTTGTGCAGTTATCTGATAAAGCTGATTAGGGACATGTATGTAGCAGAGTTATCCATGAGATGTTAATTTCAAGTTCTGAGAATTAGGAAATCACTGTTTTCAGAGCTAAAATACACGAAATGAGGGGGGAAATAAATAATGAAAATATATTGAAAAGTTTCATTACACATAACTAACTAACCATTTCTTCTACAAGATATGACGAGTCCACGGATTTCATCCTTACATGTGGGATTTATCCTCCTGCTAACAGGAAGTGGCAAAGAGCACCACAGCAAAGCTGTATATATAGCTCCTCCCTTCCCTCCACCTCCAGTCATTCTCTTTGCCTGTGTTAGTAATAGGAAGAGGTAAAGTGAGGTGTTAGTTTAGATTCTTCAATCAAAAAGTTTTTTATTTTAAAATAGTGCCAGGGAGTGCTATTTCTCTTAAGTGTATCCAGTCCACGGATCATCCATTACTTGTGGGATATTCTCCTTCCCAACAGGAAGTTGCAAGAGGATCACCCACAGCAGAGCTGCTATATAGCTCCTCCCCTCACTGTCATAACCAGTCATTCTCTTGCAACTCTCAACAAAGATGGAGGTAGTAAGAGGAGAGTGGTGTATTAGTTTTTTTTTTCTTCAATCAAAAGTTTGTTATTTTTAAATGGTACCGGAGTGTACTATTTTGACTCAGGCAGCATTAGAAGAAGAATCTGCCTGCGTTTTCTCCAACATAGGTGTGTCCGGTCCACGGCGTCATCCTTACTTGTGGGATATTCTCTTCCCCAACAGGAAATGGCAAAGAGCCAAGCAAAGGTGGTCACATGATCCCTCCTAGGCTCCGCCTTCCCCAGTCATTCTCTTTGCCGTTGTACAGGCAACATCTCCACGGAGATGGCTTAGAGTTTTTTGGTGTTTAAATGTAGTTTTTATTCTTCAATCAAATTTAAATTGGAACATCTCCGCGCTCTGCTTAAGGAGGTGTTATCTACTCTGGATGATTGTGACAATTTGGTCATTCCAGAGAAATTATGTAAGATGGACAAGTTCCTAGAGGTCCCGGGGCCCCCCGAAGCTTTTCCTATACCCAAGCGGGTGGCGGACATTGTAAACAAAGAATGGGAAAGGCCCGGCATACCTTTTGTCCCTCCCCCTATATTTAAGAAATTGTTTCCTATGGTCGACCCCAGAAAGGACTTATGGCAGACAGTCCCCAAGGTCGAGGGGGCGGTTTCTACTCTAAACAAACGCACTACTATCCCTATAGAAGATAGTTGTGCTTTCAAAGATCCTATGGATAAAAAATTAGAGGGTTTGCTTAAAAAGATGTTTGTTCAGCAAGGTTACCTTCTACAACCAATTTCATGCATTGTTCCTGTCACTACAGCAGCGTGTTTCTGGTTCGATGAACTAGAAAAGTCGCTCAATAAAGATTCTTCTTATGAGGAGATTATGGACAGAATTCATGCTCTTAAATTGGCTAACTCTTTTTTACTTTAGACGCCACTTTGCAATTGGCTAGATTAGCGGCGAAAAATTCGGGGTTTGCTATTGTGGCGCGCAGAGCGCTTTGGCTAAAATCTTGGTCAGCGGATGCGTCTTCCAAGAACAAATTGCTTAACATACCTTTCAAGGGGAAAACGCTGTTTGGCCCTCACTTGAAAGAGATTATTTCAGATATCACTGGGGGTAAGGGCCACGCCCTTCCTCAGGATAGGTCTTTTAAGGCTAAAAATAAACCAAATTTTCTCCAACATAGGTGTGTCCGGTCCACGGCGTCATCCTTACTTGTGGGATATTCTCTTCCCCAACAGGAAATGGCAAAGAGCCCAGCAAAGCTGGTCACATGATCCCTCCTAGGCTCCGCCTACCCCAGTCATTCTCTTTGCCGTTGTACAGGCAACATCTCCACGGAGATGGCTTAGAGTTTTTTAGTGTTTAACTGTAGTTTTTATTATTCAATCAAGAGTTTGTTATTTTAAAATAGTGCTGGTATGTACTATTTACTCAGAAACAGAAAAGAGATGAAGATTTCTGTTTGTATGAGGAAAATGATTTTAGCAACCGTTACTAAAATCCATGGCTGTTCCACACAGGACTGTTGAGAGGAATTAACTTCAGTTGGGGGAACAGTGAGCAGTCTCTTGCTGCTTGAGGCATGACACATTCTAACAAGACGATGTAATGCTGGAAGCTGTCATTTTCCCTATGGGATCCGGTAAGCCATGTTTATTAAGATAGTAAATAAGGGCTTCACAAGGGCTTATTAAGACTGTAGACTTTTTCTGGGCTAAATCGATTCATTATTAACACATATTTAGCCTTGAGGAATCATTTAATCTGGGTATTTTGATAAGATTATATCGGCAGGCACTTTTTAGACACCTTATTCTTTAGGGGCTTTCCCAAATCATAGGCAGAGCCTCATTTTCGCGCCGGTGTTGCGCACTTGTTTTTGAGAGGCATGGCATGCAGTCGCATGTGTGAGGAGCTCTGATACATAGAAGAGACTTTCTGAAGGCGTCATTTGGTATCGTATTCCCCTTTGGGCTTGGTTGGGTCTCAGCAAAGCAGATACCAGGGACTGTAAAGGGGTTAAAGTTAAAAACGGCTCCGGTTCCGTTATTTTAAGGGTTAAAGCTTCCAAATTTGGTGTGCAATACTTTTAAGGCTTTAAGACACTGTGGTGAAATTTTGGTGAATTTTGAACAATTCCTTCATATTTTTTCGCAATTGCAGTAATAAAGTGTGTTCAGTTTAAAATTTAAAGTGACAGTAACGGTTTTATTTTAAAACGTTTTTTGTACTTTGTTATCAAGTTTATGCCTGTTTAACATGTCTGAACTACCAGACTGTGTTCTGAATGTGGGGAAGCCAGAGTTCCTTCTCATTTAAATAAATGTGATTTATGTGATAATGACAATGATGCCCAAGATGATTCCTCAAGTGAGGGGAGTAAGCATGGTACTGCATCATTCCCTCCTTCGTCTACACGAGTCTTGCCCACTCAGGAGGCCCCTAGTACATCTAGCGCGCCAATACTCCTTACTATGCAACAATTAACGGCTGTAATGGATAATTCTGTCAAAAACATTTTAGCCAAAATGCACACTTATCAGCGTAAGCGCGACTGCTCTGTTTTAGATACTGAAGAGCATGACGACGCTGATAATAATGGTTCTGAAGGGCCCCTAATACAGTCTGATGGGGCCAGGGAGGTTTTGTCTGAGGGAGAAATTACAGATTCAGGGAACATTTCTCAACAAGCTGAACCTGATGTGATTACGTTTAAATTTAAGTTGGAACATCTCCGCGCTCTGCTTAAGGAGGTATTATCCACTCTGGATGATTGTGACAATTTGGTCATCCCAGAGAAGCTATGTAAAATGGACAAGTTCCTAGAGGTCCCGGGGCTCCCAGAAGCTTTTCCTATACCCAAGCGGGTGGCGGACATTGTAAATAAAGAATGGGAAAGGCCCGGTATTCCTTTCGTCCCTCCCCCCATATTTAAAAAATTGTTTCCTATGGTCGACCCCAGAAAGGACTTATGGCAGACAGTCCCCAAGGTCGAGGGAGCGGTTTCCACTTTAAACAAACGCACCACTATACCCATAGAAGATAGTTGTGCTTTCAAAGATCCTATGGATAAAAAATTAGAAGGTTTACTTAAAAAAATGTTTGTTCAGCAGGGTTACCTTCTACAACCAATTTCATGCATTGTCCCTGTCGCTACAGCCGCATGTTTCTGGTTCGATGAGCTGGTAAAGGCGGTCGATAGTGATTCTCCTCCTTATGAGGAGATTATGGACAGAATCAATGCTCTCAAATTGGCTAATTCTTTCACCCTAGACGCCACTTTGCAATTGGCTAGGTTAGCGGCTAAGAATTCTGGGTTTGCTATTGTGGCGCGCAGAGCGCTTTGGTTGAAATCTTGGTCAGCTGATGCGTCTTCCAAGAACAAGCTACTTAACATTCCTTTCAAGGGGAAAACGCTGTTTGGCCCTGACTTGAAAGAGATTATCTCTGATATCACTGGGGGTAAGGGCCATGCCCTTCCTCAGGATCGGCCTTTCAAGGCCAAAAATAAACCTAATTTTCGTCCCTTTCGTAGAAACGGACCAGCCCAAAGTGCTACGTCCTCTAAGCAAGAGTGTAATACTTCTCAAGCCAAGCAAGCTTGGAGACCAATGCAAGGCTGGAACAAGGGAAAGCAGGCCAAGAAACCTGCCACTGCTACCAAGACAGCATGAAATGTTGGCCCCCGATCCGGGACCGGATCTGGTGGGGGGCAGACTCTCTCTCTTCGCTCAGGCTTGGGCAAGAGATGTTCTGGATCCTTGGACACTAGAAATAGTCTCCCAAGGTTATCTTCTGGAATTCAAGGGGCTTCCCCCAAGGGGGAGGTTCCACAGGTCTCAGTTGTCTTCAGACCACATAAAAAGACAGGCATTCTTACATTGTATAGAAGACCTGTTAACAATTGGAGTGATTCATCCTGTTCCATTAGGAGAACAAGGGAAGGGGTTCTACTCCAATCTGTTCATAGTTCCCAAAAAAGAGGGAACGTTCAGACCAATCTTAGATCTCAAGATCTTAAACAAGTTTCTCAAGGTTCCATCGTTCAAGATGGAAACCATTCGAACAATTCTTCCTTCCATCCAGGAAGGTCAATTCATGACCACGGTGGATTTAAAGGATGCGTATCTACATATTCCTATCCACAAGGAACATCATCAGTTCCTAAGGTTCGCATTCCTGGACAAGCATTACCAGTTCGTGGCGCTTCCTTTCGGATTAGCCACTGCTCCAAGGATTTTCACAAAGGTACTAGGGTCCCTTCTAGCTGTGCTAAGACCAAGGGGCATTGCTGTAGTACCTTACTTGGACGACATTCTGATTCAAGCGTCGTCCCTTCCTCAAGCAAAGGCTCACACGGACATCGTCCTGGCCTTTCTCAGATCTCACGGATGGAAAGTGAACGTGGAAAAGAGTTCTCTATCTCCGTCGACAAGGGTTCCCTTCTTGGGAACAATAATAGACTCCTTAGAAATGAGGATTTTTCTGACAGAGGCCAGAAAAACAAGACTTCTAGACTCTTGTCGGATACTTCATTCCGTTCCTCTTCCTTCCATAGCGCAGTGCATGGAAGTGATAGGTTTGATGGTAGCGGCAATGGACATAGTTCCTTTTGCGCGCATTCATCTAAGACCATTACAACTGTGCATGCTCAGTCAGTGGAATGGGGACTATACAGACTTGTCTCCGAGGATACAAGTAAATCAGAGGACCAGAGACTCACTCCGTTGGTGGCTGTCCCTGGACAACCTGTCACAAGGGATGACCTTCCGCAGACCAGAGTGGGTCATTGTCACGACCGACGCCAGTCTGATGGGCTGGGGCGCGGTCTGGGGATCCCTGAAAGCTCAGGGTCTTTGGTCTCGGGAAGAATCTCTTCTACCGATAAATATTCTGGAACTGAGAGCGATATTCAATGCTCTCAAGGCTTGGCCTCAGCTAGCGAGGGCCAAGTTCATACGGTTTCAATCAGACAACATGACAACTGTTGCGTACATCAACCATCAGGGGGGAACAAGGAGTTCCCTGGCGATGGAAGAAGTGACCAAAATCATTCAATGGGCGGAGTCTCCCTCCTGCCACCTGTCTGCAATCCACATCCCAGGAGTGGAAAATTGGGAAGCGGATTTTCTGAGTCGTCAGACATTGCATCCGGGGGAGTGGGAACTCCATCCGGAAATCTTTGTCCAAATCACTCAACTGTGGGGCATTCCAGACATGGATCTGATGGCCTCTCGTCAGAACTTCAAAGTTCCTTGCTACGGGTCCAGATCCAGGGATCCCAAGGCGGCTCTAGTGGATGCACTAGTAGCACCTGGGACCTTCAAACTAGCTTATGTATTCCCGCCGTTTCCTCTCATCCCCAGGCTGGTAGCCAGGATCAATCAGGAGAGGGCGTCGGTGATCTTGATAGCTCCTGCGTGGCCACGCAGGACTTGGTATGCAGATCTGGTGAATATGTCATCGGCTCCACCATGGAAGCTACCTTTGAGACGAGACCTTCTTGTTCAAGGTCCGTTCGAACATCCGAATCTGGTCTCACTCCAGCTGACTGCTTGGAGATTGAACGCTTGATCTTATCGAAGCGAGGGTTCTCAGATTCTGTTATCGATACTCTTGTTCAGGCCAGAAAGCCTGTAACTAGAAAGATTTACCACAAAATTTGGAAAAAATATATCTGTTGGTGTGAATCTAAAGGATTCCCTTGGGACAAGGTTAAGATTCCTAAGATTCTATCCTTCCTTCAAGAAGGATTGGAAAAAGGATTATCTGCAAGTTCTCTGAAGGGACAGATTTCTGCCTTGTCTGTGTTACTTCACAAAAAGCTGGCAGCTGTGCCAGATGTTCAAGCCTTTGTTCAGGCTCTGGTTAGAATCAAGCCTGTTTACAAACCTTTGACTCCTCCTTGGAGTCTCAACTTAGTTCTTTCAGTTCTTCAGGGGGTTCCGTTTGAACCCTTACATTCCGTTGATATTAAGTTATTATCTTGGAAAGTTTTGTTTTTGGTTGCAATTTCTTCTGCTAGAAGAGTTTCAGAATTATCTGCTCTGCAGTGTTCTCCTCCTTATCTGGTGTTCCATGCAGATAAGGTGGTTTTACGTACTAAACCTGGTTTTCTTCCAAAAGTTGTTTCTAACAAAAACATTAACCAGGAGATTATCGTACCTTCTCTCTGCCCGAAACCAGTTTCAAAGAAGGAACGTTTGTTGCACAATTTGGATGTTGTTCGCGCTCTAAAATTCTATTTAGATGCTACAAAGGATTTTAGACAAACATCTTCCTTGTTTGTTGTTTATTCCGGTAAAAGGAGAGGTCAAAAAGCAACTTCTACCTCTCTCTCTTTTTGGATTAAAAGCATCATCAGATTGGCTTACGAGACTGCCGGACGGCAGCCTCCCGAAAGAATCACAGCTCATTCCACTAGGGCTGTGGCTTCCACATGGGCCTTCAAGAACGAGGCTTCTGTTGATCAGATATGTAGGGCAGCGACTTGGTCTTCACTGCACACTTTTACCAAATTTTACAAGTTTGATACTTTTGCTTCTTCTGAGGCTATTTTTGGGAGAAAGGTTTTGCAAGCCGTGGTGCCTTCCATCTAGGTGACCTGATTTGCTCCCTCCCATCATCCGTGTCCTAAAGCTTTGGTATTGGTTCCCACAAGTAAGGATGACGCCGTGGACCGGACACACCTATGTTGGAGAAAACAGAATTTATGTTTACCTGATAAATTACTTTCTCCAACGGTGTGTCCGGTCCACGGCCCGCCCTGGTTTTTTAATCAGGTATGATAATTTATTTTCTTTAACTACAGTCACCACGGTATCATATGGTTTCTCCTATGCAAATATTCCTCCTTAACGTCGGTCGAATGACTGGGGTAGGCGGAGCCTAGGAGGGATCATGTGACCAGCTTTGCTGGGCTCTTTGCCATTTCCTGTTGGGGAAGAGAATATCCCACAAGTAAGGATGACGCCGTGGACCGGACACACCGTTGGAGAAAGTAATTTATCAGGTAAACATAAATTCTGTTTTCGTCCCTTTCGCAGAAACGGACCAGCCCCAAGTTCTACATCCTCTAAGCAAGAGGGTAATACTTCTCAAACCAAGCCAGCCTGGAGGCCAATGCAAGGCTGGAACAAAGGTAAGCAGGCCAAGAAACCTGCCACTGCTACCAAGACAGCATGAGATGTTGGCCCCCGATCCGGGACCGGATCTGGTGGGGGGCAGACTTTCTCTCTTCGCTCAGGCTTGGGCAAGAGATGTTCTGGATCCTTGGGCGCTAGAAATAGTCTCTCAAGGTTATCTTCTGGAATTCAAGGAGCTACCCCCAAGGGGGAGGTTCCACAGGTCTCAATTGTCTTCAGACCACATAAAAAGACAGGCATTCTTACATTGTGTAGAAGACCTGTTAAAAATGGGAGTGATTCATCCTGTTCCATTAGGAGAACAAGGGATGGGATTCTACTCCAATCTGTTCATAGTTCCCAAAAAAGAGGGAACATTCAGACCAATCTTAGATCTCAAGATCCTAAACAAATTTCTCAAGGTTCCATCGTTCAAAATGGAAACCATTCGGACAATTCTTCCTACCATCCAGGAAGGTCAATTCATGACCACGGTGGATTTAAAGGATGCGTATCTACATATTCCTATCCACAAGGAACATCATCGGTTCCTAAGGTTCGCCTTTCTGGACAAGCATTACCAGTTTGTGGCACTTCCATTCGGATTAGCCACTGCTCCAAGAATTTTCACAAAGGTACTAGGGTCCCTTCTAGCTGTGCTAAGACCAAGGGGCATTGCAGTAGTACCTTACTTGGACGACATACTGATTCAAGCGTCGTCTCTACCACAAGCAAAGGCTCATACGGACATTGTCCTGGCCTTTCTCAGATCTCACGGGTGGAAAGTGAACGTAGAAAAAAGTTCTCTATCTCCGTCAACAAGAGTTCCCTTCTTGGGAACAATAATAGACTCCTTAGAAATGAGGATTTTTCTGACAGAGGCCAGAAAATCAAAACTTCTAAGCTCTTGTCAAGTACTTCATTCTGTTCTTCTTCCTTCCATAGCGCAGTGCATGGAAGTAATAGGTTTGATGGTCGCGGCAATGGACATAGTTCCTTTTGCGCGAATTCATCTAAGACCATTACAACTGTGCATGCTCAGTCAGTGGAATGGGGATTATACAGACTTGTCTCCGACGAAACAAGTAGATCAGAGGACCAGAGATTCACTCCGTTGGTGGCTGACCCTGGACAACCTGTCACAAGGGATGAGCTTCCGCAGACCAGAGTGGGTCATTGTCACGACCGACGCCAGTCTGGTGGGCTGGGGCGCGGTCTGGGAACCCCTGAAAGCTCAGGGTCTTTGGTCTCGGGAAGAATCTCTTCTCCCGATAAATATTCTGGAACTGAGAGCGATATTCAATGCTCTCAAGGCTTGGCCTCAGCTAGCAAAGGCCAAATTCTTACGGTTTCAATCAGACAACATGACGACTGTTGCGTATATCAACCATCAGGGGGGAACAAGGAGTTCCCTGGCGATGGAAGAAGTGACCAAAATAATTCAATGGGCGGAGACTCACTCCTGCCACTTGTCTGCAATCCACATCCCAGGAGTGAAAAATTGGGAAGCGGATTTTCTGAGTCGTCAGACATTTCATCCGGGGGAGTGGGAACTCCATCCGGAAATCTTTGCCCAAATAATTCAATTGTGGGACATTCCAGACATGGATCTGATGGCGTCTCGTCAGAACTTCAAGGTTCCTTGCTACGGGTCCAGATCCAGGGATCCCAAGGCGACTCTAGTGGATGCACTAGTAGCACCTTGGAGCTTCAACCTAGCTTATGTGTTCCCACCGTTTCCTCTCATTCCCAGGCTGGTAGCCAGGATCAAACAGGAGAGGGTATCGGTGATCTTGATAGCTCCTGCGTGGCCATGCAGGACATGGTATGCAGATCTGGTGAATATGTCATCGGCTCCACCATGGAGGCTACCTTTGAGACAGGACCTTCTTGTTCAAGGTCCGTTCGAACATCCGAATCTGGCCTCACTCCAACTGACTGCTTGGAGATTGAACGCTTGATTTTATCAAAGCGAGGGTTCTCAGATTCTGTCATTGATACTCTTGTTCAGGCCAGAAAGCCTGTAACTAGAAAAATCTACCATAAAATATGGAAAAAATATATCTGTTGGCGTGAATCTAAAGGATTCCCATGGAACAAGATAAAAATTCCTAAGATTCTATCCTTTCTTCAAGAAGGTTTGGAGAAAGGATTATCTGCAAGTTCTTTGAAGGGACAGATTTCTGCTTTATCTGTTTTACTTCACAAAAAGCTGGCGGCTGTGCCAGATGTTCAAGCTTTTGTTCAGGCTCTGGTTAGAATCAAGCCTGTTTACAAACCTTTGACTCCTCCTTGGAGTCTTAATTTAGTTATTTCAGTTCTTCAGGGGGTTCCGTTTGAACCCCTACATTCCGTTGATATCAAGTTATTATCTTGGAAAGTTTTGTTTTTGGTTGCAATTTCTTCTGCTAGAAGAGTTTCAGAGTTATCTGCTCTGCAGTGTTCTCCTCCTTATCTGGTGTTCCATGCAGATAAGGTGGTTTTGCGTACTAAACCTGGTTTTCTTCCGAAAGTTGTTTCTAACAAAAATATTAACCAGGAGATAGTCGTGCCTTCTTTGTGTCCGAATCCAGTTTCAAAGAAGGAACGTTTGTTGCACAATTTGGATGTAGTTCGTGCTCTAAAATTCTATTTAGAGGCTACAAAGGATTTCAGACAAACATCTTCCTTGTTTGTTGTTTATTCTGGTAAAAGGAGAGGTCAAAAAGCAACTTCTACCTCTCTCTCTTTTTGGCTTAAAAGCATCATCAGATTGGCTTATGAGACTGCCGGACGGCAGCCTCCTGAAAGAATCACAGCTCATTCCACTAGGGCCGTGGCTTCCACATGGGCCTTCAAGAACGAGGCTTCTGTTGATCAGATATGTAAGGCAGCGACTTGGTCTTCACTGCACACTTTTACTAAATTTTACAAATTTGATACTTTTGCTTCTTCTGAGGCTATTTTTGGGAGAAAGGTTTTGCAAGCCGTGGTGCCTTCCATCTAGGTGACCTGATTTGCTCCCTCCCATCATCCGTGTCCTAAAGCTTTGGTATTGGTTCCCACAAGTAAGGATGACGCCGTGGACCGGACACACCTATGTTGGAGAAAACAGAATTTATGTTTACCTGATAAATTACTTTCCCCAACGGTGTGTCCGGCCCACGGCCCGCCCTGGTTTTTTAATCAGGTCTGATGATTTATTTTCTCTAACTACAGTCACCACGGTATCATATGATTTCTCCTATGCAAATATTCCTCCTTTACGTCGGTCGAATGACTGGGGAAGGCGGAGCCTAGGAGGGATCATGTGACCAGCTTTGCTGGGCTCTTTGCCATTTCCTGTTGGGGAAGAGAATATCCCACAAGTAAGGATGACGCCGTGGACCGGACACACCGTTGGAGAAAGTAATTTATCAGGTAAACATAAATTCTGTTTTCTATGATCTTAGCAGAAGTAACTAAGATCCACTGCCGTTCTCACATATTCTGAGGAGTGAGGTAACTTCAGAGGGGGAATGGCGTGCAGGTTATCCTGCAATAAGGTATGTGCAGTTAACATATTTCTAGGGATGGAATTTACTAGAAAAATGCTGCTGATACCGGATTAATGTAAGTTAAGCCTAAATACAGTGATTTAATAGCGAATGGTATCAGGCTTATTACCAGAGATACATACTCTTATAAAAGTGCAATATAAAACGTTTGCTGGCATGTTTAATCGTTTTTATATATGCTTGGTGATAAAACTTATTGGGGCCTAGTTTTTTCCACATGGCTGGCTTGATTTTTGCCTAGAAACAGTTTCCTGAGGCTTTCCACTGTTGTAATATGAGTGGGAGGGGCCTATTTTAGCGCTTTTCTGCGCAGCTAAAATTAGACTGAGACATTCAGCTTCCCTCTGCATGATACAGGACATCTCTGAAGGGCTCAAAAGGCTTCAAAAGTCGTGTTTGAGGAGGGTAACAACCACAGTAGACCTGTGGCAGTTGTTGTGACTAATTTTAAAAACGTTTTTTTCATTTATTATTCCGTTTTTGGTATTAAGGGGTTAATCATCCATTTGCAAGTGGATGCAATGCTCTGCTAACTTGTGACATACACTGTAAAAATTTCGTTAGTGTAACTGCCTTTTTTCACTGTTATTTCAAATTTTGACAATTTGTTTTTCTTAAAGACACAGTAACGTTTTTTATATTGCTTGTTAACTTGTTTTAAAGTGTTTTCCAAGCTTGCTAGTCTCATTGATAGTCTGTACAAACATGTCTGACACAGAGGAAACTACTTGTTCATTATGTTTAAAAGCCATGGTGGAGAATGTGTACTAAATGTATTGATTTCACCTTAAACAGTAAATATCAGTCTTAATCTATAAAAGAATTGTCACCAGAGGGTTCTGTCGAGGGGGAAGTTATGCCGACTAACTCTCCCCACGTGTCAGACCCTTTGCCTCCCGCTCACGGAACGCACGCTATTATGGCGCCAAGTACATCAGGGACGCCCATGCGATTACTTTGCAGGACATGGCTGCGATCATGGATAATACCCTGTCAGCGGTATTAGCCAGATTGCCTGAATTAAGGGGCAAGCACGATAGCTCTGGGGTTTAACAAGATACAGAGCACGTAGATGCTGTAAGGGCCATGTCTGATACTGCGTCACAATATGCAGAACCTGAGGACGGAGAGCTTCAGTCTGTGGGTGACGTCTCTGACTCGGGGAAACCTGATTCAGAGATTTCTAATTTTAAATTTAAGCTTGAGAACCTCCGTGTATTGCTTGCTTTGAATGACTGTGACCCAATTGCAGTGCCAGAGAAATTGTGTAGACTGGATAAATACTATGCAGTGCCGGTGTGTACTGATGTTTTTCCAATACCCAAAAAGTTTACAGAAATTATTAGTAAGGAGTGGGATAGACCCGGCGTGCCGTTTCCCCCCCCTCCTATATTTAGAAAAATGTTTCCCATAGACGCCACTACACGGGACCTATGGCAGACGGTCCCTAAGGTGGAGGGAGCAGTTTCTATTTTAGCAAAGCGTACCACTATCCCGGTTGAGGACAGTTGTGCTTTTTCAGATCCAATGGATAAAAAATTAGAGGGTTACCTTAAGAAAATGTTTATTCAGCAAGGTTTTATTTTACAGCCCCTTGCATGCATTGCGCCCGTCACTGCTGCGGCGGCATTCTGGTTTTAGGCCCTGGAAGAGGCCATCCATACAGCTCCATTGACTGAAATCATTGACAAGCTTAGAACACTTAAGCTAGCTAACTCATTTGTTTCTGATGCCATTTTTCATTTGACTAAACTAACGGCTAAGAATTCCGGATTCGCCATCCAGGCGCGTAGGGCGCTATGGCTTAAATCCTGGTCAGCTGACGTAACTTCAAAGTGTAAATTACTCAACATTCCTTTCAAGGGGCAGACCTTATTCGGGCCTGGTTTGAAAGAAATTATTGCTGACATTACTGGAGGTAAGGGTCATACCCTTCCTCCGGACAGGGCCAAATCAAGGGCCAAACAGTCTAATTTTCGTGCCTTTTGAAATTTCAAGGCAGGTGCAGCATCAACTTCCTCTGCTTCAAAACAAGAGGGAACTTTTGCTCAATCCAAGCAGGCCTGGAAATCTAACCAGTCCTGGAACAAGGGCAAGCAGGCCAGAAAGCCTGCTGCTGCCTCCAAGACAGCATGAAGGAACGGCCCCCTATCCGGCAACGGATCTAGTAGGGGGCAGACTTTCTCTCTTCGCCCAGGCGTGGGCAAGAGATGTTCAGGATCCCTGGGCGTTGGAGATCATATCTTGGGGATATCTTCTGGACTTCAAAGCTTCTCCTCCACAAGGGAGATTTCACCTTTCAAGATTATCTGCAAACCAGATGAAGAAAGAGGCATTCCTACGCTGCGTGCAAGACCTCCTAGTAATGGGAGTGATCCATCCAGTTCCGCGGACGGAACAGGGACAGGGTTTTTATTCAAATCTGTTTGTGGTTCCCAAAAAAGAGGGAACCTTCAGACCAATTTTTGATCTAAAGATCTTAAACAAATTCCTCAGAGTTCCATCATTCAAGATGGAAACTATTTGAACCATATTACCCATGATCCAAGAGGGTCAGTACATGACCACAGTGGACTTAAAGGATGCCTACCTTCACATTCCGATTCACAAGAATCATCGGTTCCTGAGATTTGCCTTTCTAGACAGGCATTACCAATTTGTAGCTCTTCCCTTCGGTTGGCTACAGCCCCAAGAATTTTTACAAAGGTTCTGGGCTCACTTCTGGCGGTTCTAAGACCGCGAGGCATAGCGGTGGCTCCTTATCTAGACGACATCCTGATACAGGCGTCAAGCTTTCAAATTGCCAAGTCTAATACAGAGAGAGTTCTGGCATTTCTGAGGTCACATGGGTGGAAAGTGAATTGAAGAAAAGAGTTCTCTATCTCCTCTCACAAGGGTTTCCTTCCTAGGGACTCTTTTATAGATTCTGTAGAAATGAAAATTTACCTGACGGAGTCCAGGTTATCAAAACTTCTAAATGCTTGCCGTGTTCTTCACTCCACTCCGCGCCCTGCGGTGGCTCAGTGCATGGAGGTAATCGGCTTAATGGTAGCGGCAATGGACATAGTGCCATTTGCGCGCCTGCATCTCAGACCGCTGCAATTATGCATGCTTAGTCAGTGGAATGGGGATTACACAGATTTGTCCCCTCTACTAAATCTGGATCAGGAAACCAGAGATTCTCTTCTCTGGTGGTTATCTCGGGTCCACCTGTCCAAGGGTATGACCTTTCGCAGACCAATTGGACGATTGTAACAACAGATGCCAGCCTTCTAGGTTGGGGTGCAGTCTGGAACTCCCTGAAGGCTCAGGGATCGTGGACTCAGGAGGAGAAACTCCTCCCAATAAATATTCTGGAGTTAAGAGCAATATTCAATGCTCTTCTAGCTTGGCCTCAGTTAGCAACCCTGAGGTTCATCAGATTTCAGTCGGACAACATCACGACTGTGGCTTACATCAATCATCAAGGGGGAACCAGGAGTTCCCTAGCGATGTTAGAAGTCTCCAAGATAATTCGCTGGGCAGAGTCTCACTCTTGCCACCTATCCGCAATCCATATCCCAGGTGTAGAGAACTGGGAGGCGGATTTTCTAAGTTGTCAGACTTTTCATCCGGGGGAGTGGGAACTCCATCCGGAGGTGTTTGCTCAATTGGTTCATCTTTGGGGCAAACCAGAACTGGATCTCATGGTGTCTCGCCAGAACGCCAAGCTTCCTTGTTACGGATCCAGGTCCAGGGACCCAGAAGCGACGCTGATAGATGCTCTAGCAGCTCCTTGGTTCTTCAACCTGGCTTATGTGTTTCCGCCGTTTCCTCTGATTTTGGCAATCAGTCGATGGAGCAGACAGGAGAGGGCATCAGTGATTCTGATAGCGCCTGCGTGGCCACGCAGGACCTGGTATGCAGACCTAGTGGACATGTCATCCTTTCCACCATGGATCTGCCTCTGAGACAAGACCTTCACATACAAGGTCCTTTCAATCATCCGAATCTAATTTCTCTGAGACTGACTGCATGGAGATTGAACGCTTGATCCTATCAAAGCGTGGCTTCTCCGAGTCAGTCATTGATACCTTGATACAGGCACGAAAGCCTGTCACCAGGAAAATCTACCACAAGATATGGCGTAAATATCTTCATTGGTGTGAATCCAAGAATTACTCATGGAGTAAGGTTAGGATTCCTAGGATATTGTCCTTCCTCCAAGAGGGTTTGGACAAGGGATTATCAGCTAGTCCTTTGAAGGGACAGATTTCTGCTCTGTCTATTCTTTTACACAAGCGTCTGGCAGAAGTTCCAGACGTTCAGGCATTTTGTCAGGCTTTAGTTAGAATTAAGCCTGTGTTTAAACCTATTGCTCCACCATGGAGCTTAAACTTGGTTCTTAAAGTTCTTCAAGGGGTTCCGTTTGAACCCCTTCATTCTATTGATATCAAACTTCTATCATGGAAAGTTCTGTTTCTGATGGCTATTTCCTCGGCTCGAAGAGTCTCTGAGTTATCTGCCTTACATTGTGATTCTCCTTATCTGATCTTTCATTCAGATAAAGTAGTTCTGCGTACAAAACCGGGGGTTTTACCCAAGGTGGTTTCTAACAAGAATATCAATCAAGAGATTGTTGTTCCATCATTATGTCCTAATCCTTCTTCAAAGAAGGAACGTCTTTTACATAATCTAGACGTAGTCCGTGCCTTGAAGTTTTACTTACAAGCTACTAAAGATTTTTGTCAAACATCTAACCTGTTTGTTGTTTACTCTGGACAGAGGAGAGGTCAAAAAGCCTCGGCAACCTCTTTCTTTTTGGCTTCGGAGTATTATCCGTTTAGCCTATGGGACTGCTGGACAGCAGCCCCCTGAAAGGATTACAGCTCATTCTACTAGAGCTGTGGCTTCCACCTGGGCCTTTAAAAATGAGGCTTATGTTGAACAGATTTGCAAGGCTGCGACTTGGTCTTCGCTTCATACCTTTTCCAAATTTGATACTTTTGCTTCTTCGGAGGCTGTTTTTGGGAGAAAGGTTCTACAGGCAGTAGTTCCTTCTGTTTAAGTTCCTGCCTTGGCCCTCCCATCATCCGTGTACTTTAGCTTTGGTATTGGTATCCCACAAGTAATGGATGATCCGTGGACTGGATACACTTAACAAGAGAAAACATAATTTATGCTTACCTGATAAATTTATTTCTCTTGTAGTGTATCCAGTCCACGGCCCACCCTGTCCCTTTTAAGGCAGGTCTAAATTTTAATTAAACTACAGTCACCACTGCACCCTATGGTTTCTCCTTTCTCGGTTTGTTTCGGTCGAATGACTGGATATGACAGTGAGGGGAGGAGCTATATAGCAGCTCTGCTGTGGGTGATCCTCTTGCAACTTCCTGTTGGGAAGGAGAATATCCCACAAGTAATGGATGATCCGTGGACTGGATACACTACAAGAGAAATAAATTTATCAGGTAAGCATAAATTATGTTTTTTCTCAGGGGAAAATAGTTGGTCTCTTGCTTCCCAAGAGCAGTGGAGATATATTATTTTCTGCCCTGATGTTGAAGATCTTAGCAAACATTATCTAAGATCCATATGGTTCCCACAGCACAGCTGAAGGTAGTGTAAGAAAATCTTCAGTGTGGAGAATGGTGTCTTGCTACAAGCAGCATTGAGGTATGTTCAGTCTTTTGTTTTCTGGGGAGACTTGATATATTAGAACAGGCTGACATTGCCCCCTATATGGGGAAGGGTAAGCAGTATGCACTAAGAAAAATGGATATTGTGTACCTGAAATCCCTTTATTAATTAATTAATGTATTTATTTCATGGCCTGAAGTTATAAATATCTTGGTGGCTTATGTTTGGGCTTGACGCTGGGAGACTAAAGCGGTTTATGGTATGACTGGATGCAGGGGTTTCGTCTGCATTAGGAGGGCAAATATTTTTATTTCATGTCAGGCATGTTTGTTTGGACCCATGCGGGTCCTAGTCAAAATACAGTACGCCCACGGTGGGCGGGCCTATTTTTGCATGCTCCGTCATGCAGTCTTCATTGACATCGCATAGCTAGCAGAGGCTGGAGGCTTAAGTTGTCTGCACTTGATAAGTCCTTTCTATATATCCGGACAACAGGTTCATTCCGGGGGAAGGTAGGCGCCACAGCAGAGCTGTGGCGTGGTGCAGGGGCCAATAAATTGTATATATAATAAAATTTATGTTCTGAATAATAATATTGTGTTTGGGCTTATCTTGCAAGTGGATGCAATATTAAGGAGCGTTTTTAGGCATATTAAAACAGTTTTTTCAGGCTAAAAAGCATTTTTGCAGTTTTCATTAAATAGTTGCGCTTTTAAAATTTAAAGGCGCAGTACAATTTTTTTTTTATTATTTTTTTTTTTTTTTGTATAATCAAAACTCAATATTTAGCAAGGTACAACTATTATCAGTACTGCTAGTCTGTTTAACATGTCGGACAGTGAGGAGGAAACTCCTTGTTCTGTGTTTAGATGCCACTGTGGAACCCCCCTCTGACATTTTGTCCCTCGTGTACTGAGAGGGCCTTACAAAGCAAAGCACAAATTTTATGTAAAGAAAATGTGTGTAAAGATGATTCTCAGGCTGAAGGGAATCGGGGTATACCGCCAGCTTCTCCCCAAGCGTCACAACCTTTAACCCAAGAGACGCCTGATTCTTCAACCACGTCTAATTCATTTACTCTGCAGGATATGGCTGCAGTTATGTCAACTACCCTTACAGAGGTGTTATCTAAGTTGCCAGTGTTACAGGGTAAACTCAGTAGGACAGAGGACAATGTGAATGCTGATCACTCTGATGCGTTGTTGGCTATTTCCAATGTACCCTCTCAGGGATCTGAATTGGGGGTTAGGGATCTTCTATCTGAGGGGGAACTTTCCGAATCGGGAAGTGCGTTACGTCATGTCCTTTAAATTTAAGCTTGAACACCTCCATCTTTTGCTTAGGGAGGTTTTAGCGACTCTGGATGACTGTGACCCTATTGTGGTACCACCAGAGAAGTTGTGTAAGATGGGCAAATACTTAGAGGTGCCGGCTTACACTGACGGTTTTCCGGTTCCTAAGAGAATTGCGGAAATTATTAAGAGGGAATGGGACAGACCGGGTATCCCGTTCGCTCCCTCTCCTAATTTCAAGAAAATGTATCCTATATTGGACACTGTTCGGGACTCCTGGCAAACAGTCCCTAAGGTGGAAGGAGCTATATCTACCCTGGCTAAGTGTACAACTATTCCTATTGAGGACAGCTGCGCTTTCAAAGACCCTATGGATAAGAAATTGGAGTGTCTTCTAAAGAAAATGTTTATTCATCAGGGTTTCCTCTTGCAACCTAAGGCATGCATTGTACCAGTTACAACTGTGGCTTTTGGTTTGAGGCCCTAGAAGAGTCTCTTAAGACTGAGACTCCTTTAGAGGATATCTTAGATAGAATTAAGAAACAAAGAAAGTCCAGCAGCACCACAGTAGTTTATCTTTTTAAAGCTTTATTAGTACCTGGAGGTAAAAACCATGACGTTTCGGGCCTAATAGCCCTTAATCATATGACCTTCATGCTGTATACAACATCCTTAAATACCCCACACCACAGGTGTGTATAGTCACATTCAAATTTTATACCGGTTACAATTCTATACTACTATCGCCACCTAGTGGTTAAATTTATTATTACATCAAATAAATTCTATAAAAAAGTCTAACAGTGTTACATAAACGTATTTCAACTGCATCTTACATTTCATTTCAAAATTACAAGACAATGCGCTATTTTAATATTTACAATTTTCAGGAATGGGACAGAGGGATAATTCTTCAACTTGGTCCTTTATATCAAGAAAGTAAAATATGGTAGAATCTGCAAAATCAAAAAAAGTACCTTTAACCTGCATATAGAAATTATCCTCAAAAAGAAAGTAATTACAATATAGGATTATACTCAAAAGATTCAGCAAACATTATATTGTAAATACTTTCTTTTTGAGGATAATTTCTATATGCAGGTTAAAGGTACTGCAATGGGATCTAATGTCGCCCCTACCTATGCGAATTTATTTATGTCAATTTTTGAAGAGAAGTTTGTCTATCAGAATAAGATGTTTCTTCTATATGGCGCCACCTGGTGGCGGTATATAGACGATGTCTTTGGAGTATGGTGGGGCGACATTGGATCCCTATTGGAGTTTGTAGAAGATTTGAATAGAGCCACAAGATGTATTAAATTTACCCTCACTTGGGATGAGCAATCTATTAGTTTTCTAGACACCTTGGTATATAAGGAAGGTGGGGGTCTTAAGACAGATCTATACAGGAAAATTACAGATAAGAACAGCTTATTACACTATACTAGTGCACACCCTTTATCTCTAATTAAATCTTTGCCCAGAAGTCAAATGACTAGGGTAAAAAGAATTGTATCAGATCAACAGCTTATGGGAACTAGATTAGAGGAAATGGGAAAAATTTTTAGAGAAAGAGGCTATCCTGTTGATCTTATTAATAATGAAATACAGAGAGCTAAGCAAGATGACAGTGGTAATAAAAAGAAAGTGGCCAGTAGAGATGATAGAATTATCTTTGTTTCAGAGTATAGCAATCAAAGTTATAAAATACAAAGAATTGTGAACAAATATTGGTTTTTACTAAGAGAGTGTCATCAAGACTGTAAGATTTTTTCTAATGGACCAATGCCGGCATATAGAAAAGGCACCAGTATCAAAGATAAACTGGTAAGAGCAGATGTAGGGAGTAAGAAAATGAAACAAAGTTTTATCTCTGGAAAGAATTTGGGTTGTTATCCCTGTCTAGGGTGTGGTAATTGTAATAACATGGCTAAGGGCCATAATTTCACACATCCTTTAACTGGTAAAGTATTTAAAATTAATGGCTTCTATACTTGCAATACAGAATATGCTATTTACTTAATTAAATGCCCATGTGGGTGGATTTATATTGGAGAGACCACCCAAAGGGTGAGGGACAGAATTGTACAGCATAAGTCCAACATTAGGTGTAAAGATTTTAATGCCCCTGTCTCCAATCATTTTCTGACCTTTGGACATTCAATTGCACAATTGAAATTCCAAATTATAGATCATGTCCCTGTCCCACGGAGAGGTGGGAACAGAGAACTGATCTTAAAAAAGAGAGAATCTATGTGGATTTATAGGCTAGATTGTCTGTATCCAAAGGGAATGAACCGTGAAATTGATTTTAATATCTTTTTGTGATTTTGCAGATTCTACCATATTTTACTTTCTTGATATAAAGGACCAAGTTGAAGAATTATCCCTCTGTCCCATTCCTGAAAATTGTAACTATTAAAATAGCGCATTGTCTTGTAATTTTGAAATGAAATGTAAGATGCAGTTGAAATACGTTTATGTAACACTGTTAGACTTTTTTATAGAATTTATTTGATGTAATAATAAATTTAACCACTAGGTGGCGATAGTAGTATAGAATTGTAACAGGTATAAAATTTGAATGTGATTATACACACCTGTGGTGTGGGGTATTTAAGGATGTTGTATACAGCATGAAGGTCATATGATTAAGGGCTATTAGGCCCGAAACGTCATGGTTTTTACCTCCAGGTACTAATAAAGCTTTAAAAAGATAAACTACTGTGGTGCTGCTGGACTTTCTTTGTTTCTGGATATTTGGGAGTCTTTTGAGCAGTGGCTCCTCCAGCTTTGCACACCTAACCACTGGTGCGTGGGTCATTTGAGACCTTAGATAGAATTAAGGCTCTCAAGCTGGCTAATTCTTTTCAGATGCCGCCTTTCAAATTGCTAAATTGGTGGCTATGAATGCTGGATTCGCCATTTTGGCGCGTAGAGCGCTATGGTTAAAGTCTTGGTCTGCTGATGTATCATCTAAGTCAAAGCTTTTAGCTATTCCTTTCAAGGGTAAGACACTATTCAGGCCTGACTTGAAGGGAATCATTTCTGACATCACTGGAGGTAAAGGTCATCTCCTACCTCAGGATAAGACGGTTAAATTGAGGGGTAAACAGAATTTACGTTCCTTTCAGAATTTTAAAGGAGTACCCTCTTCTTCCTCTTCCTCCACAAAGCAGGAAGGGAATTTTGCTCAGGCCAAGTCTGTCTGGAGACCCAACCAAGCTTGGAACAAGGGTAAACAAAACGAGAAGCCCGTTGCTACTACCAAGTCGGCATGAAGGGGCGGCCCCCGATCCGGGACCGGATCTAGTAGGGGCAGACTTTCTCTCTTTGCCCAGGCTTGGGAAAGAGATGTTCAGGACCCCTGAGCACTGGAAATCGTGACCCACGGGTATCAACTGGAATTCAAAGGTTTTCTCCCAAGAGGGAGGTTTCTTTTTTCACGATTGTCTGTATACCAGATTAAAAGAGAGGCGTTCTTACGTTGTGTAGAAGACCCCTCTACTATTGGAGTAATTCATCCTGTTCCAAGACTAGAGCAGGGACGGGGGTTTTACTCAAATCTTTTTGTGGTTCCCAAAAAAGAGGGAATGTTCAGACCCATTTTATATCTCAAGAGTCTAAACAAGTTTCTCAGTGTCCCATCCTTCAAGATGGAGACCATTCGCTCAATTTTACCAATGATTCAGGAGGGTCAATATATGACTACCGTGGACTTGAAGGATGCATACCTGCATATTCCTATCCACAAGGATCATCATCAGTATTTAAGGCTCTTCCCTTTGTGTTGGCCACAGCACCCAGAATCTTCACAAAGGTTCTAGGGTCCCTTCTGGCGGTTCTCAGACCGCAGGGAATAGCAGTGGCGCCTTATCTAGACGATATTCTGATTCAGGCGTAGAATTATCATGTAACAAAATCTCATACAGACACAGTGTTAGCATTTCTGAGAACTCACGGATGGTAGGTGAATCTAGAAAAGGGTTCACTAATTCCACAGACAAGGGTTCCCTTCTTGGGAACTCTAATAGATTCTATAGAAATGAAGATTTTTCTGACTGAGGTCAGAAAGTCAAAGATTCTAAATACATGACGAGCTCTTCAGTCCAATCCTCTGCCATCAGTGGCTCAGTGCATGGAGGCAATTGGATTGATGGTAGCGGCAATGGACATCATTCAGTTTGCTCGATTTCATCTCAGACCACTGCAACTGTGCATGCTCGGACAGTGGAATGGGGATTATGCAAATTTATCTCCTCAGATAAATCTGAACCAAGAGACCAGAGACTCTATTCTTTGGTGGGTGTCGCCGGATCATCTGTCCCAAGGGACGTGTTTCCGCAGACCCTCGTGGTTGATAGTGACGACGGACGCCAGTCTACTAGGGTGGGGTGCAGTCTGGAATTCCCTGAAGGCTCAGGGTGTATGGACTCAGGTGGAGTCTCTACTTTCAATCAATATTCTGGAACTGAGGGCAATATTCAATGTGCTTCAGGGGTGGCCTCAATTGGCTTTGGCCAAATTAATCAGATTCCAGTTGCACAACATTACGACTGTGGCTTCAAGCAGTGGTGCCTTCCGTTTAGGTTCCTGTCTTGTCCCTCCCTTTCATCAGTGTCCTGTAGCTTTGGTATTGTATCCCACAAGTAAGGATGAAATCCGTGGACTCATCATATCTTGTAGAAGAAAAGTAAATTTATGCTTACCTGATAAATTTTCTTCTACAATATGACGAGTCCATGGCCCACCCTGTCATTTTTAAAACCGATTTAGATTATATTTTATTTTTTATAAACTTCAGTCACCTCTGCACCTTTGGCTTTTCCTTTCTCTTCCTAACTTCGGTCGAATGACTGGAGGTGGAGGGAAGGGAGGAGCTATATATACAGCTCTGCCGTGCTGCTCTTTGCCACTTCCTGTTAGCAGGAGGATAAATCCCACAAGTAAGGATGAAATCCGTGGACTCATCATATCTTGTAGAAGAAAAGTAAATTTATGCTTACCTGATACATTTTCTTCTACAATATGACGAGTCCATGGCCCACCCTGTCATTTTTAAAACCGATTTAGATTATATTTTATTTTTTATAAACTTCAGTCACCTCTGCACCTTTGGCTTTTCCTTTCTCTTCCTAACTTCGGTCGAATGACTGGAGGTGGAGGGAAGGGAGGAGCTATATATACAGCTCTGCCGTGCTGCTCTTTGCCACTTCCTGTTAGCAGGAGGATAAATCCCACAAGTAAGGATGAAATCCGTGGACTCGTCATATCGTAGAAAAAATTAATTTATCAGGTAAGCATAAATTTACTTTTTATATAGAAATCTCAAGGTGTTTACTGTATTATTAATATATATGTAATAACCATGACAATAATTGTGAAAGTGTTGCATTTGGGATATACTAATACTGTGTGAATGAAAACCGAGAAAGAAAACTAGCATTCCAAACATTACATTCCAGCAAACGGCAATAAGAGGATTACGGTCATTTGGCCTAATATAGAGACCTGGATCAACAATTTCAATGACTGTGCATTGTCTTTACAATTTTGCACTTTTGTATTTGATATCAACTCTATTTATAGTCTGGTATTGTGAATGTAAACTGTGAATATTGGCAACAACCAATACACTAAAGAAAATGTGCAAAAAAATACTCATAGTATCTCCTCAGTTTTTAGTTATAGTATCTAAATTGACTTCATAAATAGACTAAAAGTAGACTAGAAAGCTGTTACTTTGATCTAAGGAAGTAATGTTGTCTAAACCAGTGGTTCTCAACCAAAGTGACCTCAAGCCCCGGTAAATTTTAGCTAGACATGTCCATGGCCCGGTAGTTTTATATATATATATATATATATATATATATATATATATATATGCAGCAGGTGAGGACTGATCAGCCAGGCAAATAGGACCTGGGCCGAGGGACCAGCAAGTAGGGGGGCCCACAAATGGCATCCCCATGGATCCTGGTGCATTCCTTAAGCTGTTTTCAGTTGCCCTATCAATAACTAAGCAAAAAAAGTTGCTCTTTCAAAAATGATGTAGAATTAAGTGACAAATGGTTTAAAATTTTAGATGAGTGCTCTTTCAATTTAATAGATCTTTTGATTGATCACAGACAAAAGTTAGTTGACACCCTTGAAATAGAAATCGACCAAATACAAAAAGAATTAGAGCCTATGAAAGAACACTCTGAGTACCAAAGGCTAAACAGTGAGACTATAAAAGCAGTAGATGAATACCAGAATGAGATCATTAGGATTAAAAATGGCAAATTCAAGAGGGATGAGGATGATTATGCAGAAGGGGTGGTTTATACCTACAACAAGAAGACAGTGGATCCTAAGGATAATAATGGATGGACAGTCGTCCAATATAATAAAAACCATAATAAGAATAATCAGAATAACTATAGAAAATCCAATTTTTCCAATAGGAACAACTATGCACAATCACACAGTCATAATGGAGTGAAACAAGGGTCATATAATAGAAACCCACAATCTCACTATAATAGGTACAACTATCATGAACCATCCCATGGTAATTACTACAATAATAAGAATTCTACATATCAAAACCCCAACTATATCCCTCTACATAATAGATATGAACCCTTGCAAGACCAGCCAAATGACAATTACTCAGGAAATAATCCTAATCAGATTCCAATACGGAATAGATTAGAGTCCATTCAAGAATATACGAATAGCAACTTTCCAGGGGGCAATAATGCATTTAACATAAACACACAGATGCCCCTAGCTAACATGGGCCAGAATAGCCATAACATTCAAGAAAGACCCTCTACTTCTAATGCTGATTTTTTAGGGGTACGCAATCTGGCTCCATTGTGGAGGAGGAATATAGCCCCCCAGACTGCACCACCCCAACCACAGCGACAACAACAAAACAAAAAAAGACCACTTCCAAACGGGGAAGAAGAGGGAGAGGGCACACCTCAAAAAAGGAGAAACTACAAAAACTAGGAAAGGGGATCTTCAATCTTTCATCACACGTATTAACAGATGATGAGATTAGAATATTAGGAAGAGGCCTCTCATACTGCCCCCCTAATCCACACAAAATATTCGATTTATTTGTTGATCTCAATAAATACACAAGGAAGCTATCTTTACAAAGATATTTTGCCATCAAAAACCTTAAAAGAAAAGATATTTCAGGTATTCCTATCCTTACTGACACCATGGTTAGCCAAAGACACAATCCTACTATATATGTAGAACCGGAGACTATTATTGAGGAATTATTTGAGGGCTTTGTACATACATCTTTAACATTACCCTCTAGTTTTAATCCCCCGAAAAATGATGTCACTTATATTGACCTATATCAACAACTGGTTATGGAAGACCTAGATAAACTACCCCGCTATCCTAGTGGGCACAGAAGAATGTGGCCCAATGAAGAAAAAGCACTCAAATCCTTAGCCAATAATACTTCAATAGTCATTAGACAAGCGGACAAGGGGGGAGGTATTGTCCTACAGGATTATAATGACTATATTGGGGAAGCTAAACATATAGTACTCAATAATGAGTACTATAGGAAGTTAGATATGGATCCTACACAAACATTCATGAAAAAATTACAGCTGATTTTGGAATTTGGTAGTAAGGAGGGAATTTTGAATTAACAAGAGAAAGCATATCTCACTCCTATACATCCATCAATTCCCTATTACTACCATCTTCCCAAAATTCATAAGAATGCTACAAAGCCACCTGGGAGACCCATTATTGCGGGTATGAATGGATTAACAGATAAGCTTTCCCAATACATTGATAGTTTTCTACAAAAATATGTACAGAATTTACCTTCTTTTATTCGAGACACAACAGATCTACTGTATAAATTAAAAGAGATAAAATTGGAAAGAGATATGATTTGGGTATCTGCAGACGTTAGTGCCCTTTATTCTAATATAGCTCACGAATTAGGTCTCCTCACCGTTAGACATTATTTGGAGGAGGATATATATATGCCCCCGTTACAGAAAGAATATATTTTAAGATTAATAGAGTTTATTTTAAAACACAACTATTTTAAATTTTTAGATAATTTTTACCTGCAAATCAAAGGTACGGCCATGGGCACCAGGTTTGCCCCCAGCTTCGCAAATCTATTTATGGGATATTTTGAGAACAAATACATTTATAATTCGAGCTGGAGGGGCAACCTGGTGTTCTATGGCCGCTACATTGATGATTTGTTGTTCATATTTAAAGGGACACAAGAGGAGGCTACACATTTCTGTTCCTTTCTTAATGACAACTCAATGGGGATTCAATTCACCCATAATATACAAATCAAATCTATAGAATTTTTAGATCTAATTTTAACCAGTGATCATGAGTTCAACATCTGTACTTCAACATATTTCAAAATAGTTGATTGTAATAATTTTCTACATTACACAAGCAATCATCACAGACAGTGGAAAAATTGCATACCTTACAGTCAATTTTGCAGAATAAAAAGAAACTGCAGCACAGATGCTAAATTTCATGAACAATCTGAAATATTGATAGAAAGGTTTAAAGAAAAGGGATACCCTCTTGAAATAATTTTAGAGAGTTACAATAAGGCGAATAAAATTGATAGGTCCAGTTTACTTACAAACAAAAAGAAGTCAGATATATTGGGAAATAAAAAGGCAAACAGGAAGATAGATCAACCATGCTTTGTAACCCAATTTAATTCTAATCACAAATCCATCAAAAAAGTACTCCACAAACATTGGCCGATCTTAAGAGATCCAATTTTAAAGAAAAATTTAAGTCATTCACCAAACATAGTTTTCAGAAGGGCACCCGCGGTAAAACAGACTTTAGCCCCTAGTAAAGTGGTAATTTCAAAGAAAGCTATTGCTAATACCGCTATTAAAAATAACAAAGGACGGATAGGTACTTTTAGATGTGGTAAAACTAGATGTTTCATGTGCAAACACATAACACATGGCACTAGAAGCATCAAGGCCAATAGTACTGGGGAAATATTCCAGATAGGTGAACATTTGAACTGCAGCTCTACTTTTGTGATCTATGTGTTGACCTGCAAATGTGGGATACAGTATTTGGGACGCACGACACGAAATATACGCACTAGGTGGAGTGAGCATCTTCGTAATATTAAGAATTCATCAGATAAACATAGTGTACCCAGACATCATTTGTCAGAACATAAAGGTGATAAATGTACATTCAAGATTACACCGATAGAAAGTATTCCAGGTTCTAACAAATATAATAGATTTACTAAATTACGACAACGTGAAACTTTTTGGATATAGAAGTTTGGAACACTATTCCCTAATGGGCTCAACGAAGTTATCGACTCTGCAGCCTTCTAAATATATACATTGGCACAACATCACAGAGGTATACTCCTCATAAGAAGGAAATAGGGCCATAGATAGGTGACTGGATTATTTCATCCTCCCTAATATATCAGACAGGGGATGGACCATTTAGAGCATACAGTGGATAGATTTTAATATAATCATCTATCCATATTCCATGATAACTATAATATAACATCCTATACACGTAACAAGTAGTATAGTCTATTATTATTTCGATATAACATCTATCATATGTACTTAGTATCATCTAGATATAGCATCTCAGGACCCCATATATAACAAAAATATAAATAACACATTTAATTTTAGTCTTATATAAGTTTCCCTTATAATTTATATTACACCATTATAGTTGTATCAACATCACACATATTTTTAGATTCGCACTTCATGATCCACATGTATTCATTACTCTCACTAGTTTATATAGCACTAGATTATATATATCAACAAACTATTTATACACAGTTATTCTATATATATATATATATATATATATATATATATATATATACACGTATGCATCACATTAGTTTTTCACATGAACACATCTTACTATAGTATAGGCCTTCATTAAGAAGCATTTGGATGTATACTGATCCAATATATATTCCCCTTCTTTTTTTCACATTATTCATTGTGCACATCACTTTAGTACTAGAATCCTAATCACCTTTGAAATTGGGTTATTGTATACTATATATACACCCTTGTAGTTAGGGCTCATAAATTTGTTATTAGGAATATAGGGATATTCGTTAGTATTAATTCACTATTTTATTATTTAATTCACAATTATTATTATCACATCCTTATGGACGTATAGGAAACTGTATGAACAAAATACAACAGGAATAAAAAATTGACGAACAGGGCAAAAACTGCCTGATATATACTACATTACTCTGGGTACGCTACACATAATGCCCCATATGAATATAATAAATAGGGGTCACACTTTGGACCTAATATAATTAAAATTCACGAAGTAATGGTGACCGCTACTTTACATGTGTATTTACACATACTACATGCATAAGCTTCTGTTCCTGGTGGGAAGAATGGCACCATAGGTATAGGAGCCGTAAAGTTTAATCACTTTTTTAATCCATATAGTTATATATTGTGTTTATGGACTTATGATATTTATACATTATCTAGATATCAAATATTTTAAACCCTTTTTAAAATGAGTTAGGTACGATGTGTTTATATTTTATTATTTATCGATTGTTATATATATATATATATATGTAATCTACTTTTACTAGTGCATTAGGTGTGGAGAGAGCAAGATCAATATTTCAGTTTCCCTTGGTGTGGGATAACAGCCGCTGTGTACTACCATAGAACGGCATATAGCTGGGTTTCAGTAAAGTTCTCATTATTGATCTCAGGCACGCTGAGCGCACATCCCCCAACAATTAACATAGGTGATTGGCGTGATTCACACACACCTAGTGCGGGCAGCGTATCATAGAGGTTGATATGAAAACCGGAGTTGGTCATTGAGTGATAAGCTCACACACCTCTTTTAGGGAGGTCGTAATTATGTAGGTTGTATGGTAATCACGGCTATAAAAGCCGGTGGAAGTCCTATGTATAATATGCCTGATGAAACGGCCGTTAGTAGCCGAGAAACGCGTAGCATGTTTCCATATGCTCACCTATATGTAGCTTTGTATTACATTTTAATGGGTGTGAATGAGTAGAGCGCTGGAATTTTAAAAGATCCCAAACACCCTATTAATATAAGATCCTTCGGTCTTATAAATAGGTTTATCTAGATAGAAAAGGTTATAGGGGCGTTGTTTCCAGCTTAAGGGATCATACGTTGCTAAGTGACCTTTTATATTCCTAATATAGTGATAGGATGTGTATAATATAATATGATATAGTATTAAAATGGTGAAATATAAAGTGACAATATTTTGTTAATTCAGATTTTAAAAGGATATTTAAGAAAATGATGTGAGTAGATTACTCCTAAAATCTCTCTCCACAATGTGTACTTAGTGTCTAGTGATTTTAAACTTAAAAACCGTTCATATTCCTATTATACCAGAGTGCGTCTTACCCCTCTATTATGGGTGTGAATGAAAAGAAAGACAATATCAAAAATGAAAATACATCATCCAAAATAGATGCCGATTTATTAAAAATTAAAAATTGAAAAAATAAAAATAGAATAAAATAATAATTTAAAATAGAAAACCTTTATATAAGACTGTTTACAAGCTACTCTAAAATGAGAGTTTAGACTATGGGACGTCTCCCAAATTAATTTAAAACAATAATTATTGAACCTTGAGACAATTGCTGAGTTTAAACATTTGATACTAAATAACAAAGGAGCTAGCTCAAAATCCTGTTAAATAGTTACTCTGTCTGCGCTGACCTTTGATCTATGCTCAATACAATTTTAACACTCATCAACCTTTCAATTTTGGTATATGATATTAGAAAAAGCTCATACCTTATCTCTACTATACAGGTTTAAACAAGTATTTTGCAAATCGTATCCTTATAATATAAGCGGTTCTGCTTAGTTACAGTCCGTATCTCCGTGTGAGACTGCTCTTAGTGCCTTGCACGCAGTCAGAGTCTTTACTTTATCAGTATATGGTCATGTAAAGAAATGGAACTTTTAGTACACACTTTTTTGGGGCTTATTTGCTTTTCTTGTAACGGTACTCACAGATCCTTTTGAAATGGGCCGCTGTGTTTGTCAGATCAGCTTGTAGATTCTGACTGCAGTCCTTCTCGCTTTGCCGCCTCTGTTCGGCGTCTGACGTCACACTCCCCTAAAGGAGGATAATTTCCCCGAGACTCCGTATCTCCGTTAGTGGCTCAGCTGTAATATGTTAGAAATGGAACTGCACTTAGTGCTTTGCACGCAGTTCTTTAAGGTGGATTTTAAAATTGGTAGTTCAGAAATGGCAATGCCAATAGAAAAGTGCACAACCCGGGTTATGTGTACAAATCTTCACAATGTTAGTGTTCCTCAGTCTGTGTATAAGTCACTCAGCTCGATGCGTTTCGCTCTGTTCAGAGCTTTATCAAGATCTTGATAAAGCTCTGAACACAGCGAAACGCGTCGAGCTGAGTGACTTATACACAGACTGAGGAACACTAACATTGTGAAGATTTGTACACATAACCCGGGTTGTGCACTTTTCTATTGGCATTGCCATTTCTGAACTACCAATTTTAAAATCCACCTTAAAGAACTGCGTGCAAAGCACTAAGTGCAGTTCCATTTCTAACATCTTCCAGCTGAGCCACTAACGGAGATACGGAGTCTCGGGGAAATTATCCTCCTTTAGGGGAGTGTGACGTCAGACGCCGAACAGAGGCGGCAAAGCGAGAAGGACTGCAGTCAGAATCTACAAGCTGATCTGACAAACACAGCGGCCCATTTCAAAAGGATCTGTGAGTACCGTTACAAGAAAAGCAAATAAGCCCCAAAAAAGTGTGTACTAAAAGTTCCATTTCTTTACATGACCATATACTGATAAAGTAAAGACTCTGACTGCGTGCAAGGCACTAAGAGCAGTCTCACACGGAGATACGGACTGTAACTAAGCAGAACCGCTTATATTATAAGGATACGATTTGCAAAATACTTGTTTAAACCTGTATAGTAGAGATAAGGTATGAGCTTTTTCTAATATAATATACCAAAATTGAAAGGTTGATGAGTGTTAAAATTGTATTGAGCATAGATCAAAGGTCAGCGCAGACAGAGTAACTATTTAACAGGATTTTGAGCTAGCTCCTTTGTTATTTAGTATCAAATGTTTAAACTCAGCAATTGTCTCAAGGTTCAATAATTATTGTTTTAAATTGATTTGGGAGACGTCCCATAGTCTAAACTCTCATTTTAGAGTAGCTTGTAAACCGTCTTATATAAAGGTTTTCTATTTTAAATTATTATTTTTTCTTTCATGTAATTAACAAGAGTCCATGAGCTAGTGACGTATGGGATATACATTCCTACCAGGAGGGGCAAAGTTTCCCAAACCTTAAAATGCCTATAAATACACCCCTCACCACACCCACAAATCAGTTTTACAAACTTTGCCTCCAAGGGAGGTGGTGAAGTAAGTTTGTGCTAGATTCTACGTTGATATGCGCTCCGCAGCAAGTTGGAGCCCGGTTTTCCTCTCAGCGTGCAGTGAATGTCAGAGGGATGTGAAGAGAGTATTGCCTATTGAATGCAGTGATCTCCTTCTACGGGGTCTATTTCATAAGGTTCTCTGTTATCGGTCGTAGAGATTCATCTCTTACCTCCCTTTTCAGATCGACGATATACTCTTATATTTACCATTACCTCTACTGATTCTCGTTTCAGTACTGGTTTGGCTTTCTACAAACATGTAGATGAGTGTCCTGGGGTAAGTAAGTCTTATTTTCTGTGACACTCTAAGCTATGGTTGGGCACTTTATTTATAAAGTTCTAAATATATGTATTCAAACATTTATTTGCCTTGACTCAGAATGTTCAACTTTCCTTATTTTCAGACAGTCAGTTTCATATTTGGGATTATGCATTGAATTATCATATTTTTCTTACCTCAAAAATTTGACTTTTTTCCCTGTGGGCTGTTAGGCTCGCGGGGGCTGAAAATGCTTCATTTTATTGCGTCATTCTTGGCGCTGACTTTTTTGGCGCAAAAATTCTTTTCCGTTTCCGGCGTCATACGTGTCGCCGGAAGTTGCGTCATTTTTTGACGTTATTTTGCGCCAAAAATGTCGGCGTTCCGGATGTGGCGTCATTTTTGGCGCCAAAAGCATTTAGGCGCCAAATAATGTGGGCGTCTTATTTGGCGCTAAAAAATATGGGCGTCGCTTTTGTCTCCACATTATTTCAGTCTCATTTTTCATTTGCTTCTGGTTGCTAGAAGCTTGATATTTGGCATTCTTTCCCATTCCTGAAACTGTCTTATAAGGAATTTGATCTATTTTGCTTTATATGTTGTTTTTTCTCTTACATATTGCAAGATGTCTCACGTTGCATCTGAGCCAGAAGATACTACAGGAAAATCACTGCCTGCTGGATCTACCAAAGCTAAGTGTATCTGCTGTAAACTTTTGGTAGCTATTCCTCCAGCTGTTGTTTGTAATAATTGTCATGACAAACTTGTTAAAGCAGATAATATTTCCTTTAGTAATGTACCATTGCCTGTTGCAGTTCCCTCAACATCTAAGGTGCAGAATGTTCCTGATAACATAAGAGATTTTGTTTCTGAATCCATAAAGAAGGCTTTGTCTGTTATTTCTCCTTCTAGTAAACGTAAAAAGTCTTTTAAATCTTCTCTCTCTACAGATGAATTTTTAAATGAACACCATCATTCTGATTCTTTGGACTCTTCTGGTTCAGAGGATTCTATCTCAGAGATTGATGCTGATAAATCTTCATATTTATTTAAGATGGAATTTATTCGCTCTTTACTTAAAGAAGTACTAATTGCTTTAGAAATAGAGGATTCTAGTCCTCTTGATACTAATTCTATACGTTTGGATAAGGTTTTTAAAGCTCCTGCGGTTATTCCAGAAGTTTTTCCTGTTCCTAATGCTATTTCTGCAGTAATTTCCAAAGAATGGGATAAATTGGGTAATTCATTTACTCCTTCTAAACGTTTTAAGCAATTATATCCTGTTCCGCCTGACAGGTTAGAATTTTGGGTCAAAATCCCTAAAGTTGATGGGGCTATTTCTACCCTTGCTAAACGTACTACCATTCCTACGTCAGATGGTACCTCGTTTAAGGATCCTTTAGATAGAAAAATTGAATCTTTTCTAAGAAAAGCTTATCTGTGTTCAGGTAATCTTCTTAGACCTGCTATATCATTGGCTGATGTTGCTGCAGCTTCAACTTTTTGGTTGGAAACTCTAGCGCAACAAGTAACAAATCGTGATTCTCATGATATTATTATTCTTCTCCAGCATGCTAATAATTTTATCTGTGATGCCATTTTTGATATTATTAGAGTTGATGTTAGGTTTATGTCTCTGGCTATCTTAGCCAGAAGAGCTTTATGGCTTAAGACTTGGAATGCTGATATGGCTTCTAAATCAACTCTACTTTCCATTTCTTTCCAGGGAAACAAATTATTTGGTTCTCAGTTGGATTCTATTATTTCAACTGTTACTGGTGGGAAAGGAACTTTTTTACCACAGGATAAAAAATCTAAAGGTAAAAACAGGGCTAACAATCGTTTTCGTTCCTTTCGTTTCAACAAAGAACAAAAGCCTGATCCTTCGTCCTCAGGAGCAGTTTCAGTTTGGAAACCATCTCCAGTCTGGAATAAATCCAAGCCTGCTAGAAAGGCAAAGCCTGCTTCTAAGTTCACATGAAGGTACGGCCCTCATTCCAGTTCAGCTGGTAGGGGGCAGGTTACGTTTTTTCAAAGAAATTTGGATCAATTCTGTTCACAATCTTTGGATTCAGAACATTGTTTCAGAAGGGTACAGAATTGGTTTCAAGATGAGACCTCCTGCAAAGAGATTTTTTCTTTCCCGTGTCCCAGTAAATCCAGTGAAAGCTCAAGCATTTCTGAATTGTGTTTCAGATCTAGAGTTGGCTGGAGTAATTATGCCAGTTCCAGTTCCGGAACAGGGGATGGGGTTTTATTCAAATCTCTTCATTGTACCAAAGAAGGAGAATTCCTTCAGACCAGTTCTGGATCTAAAATTATTGAATCGTTATGTAAGGATACCAACGTTCAAGATGGTAACTGTAAGGACTATATTGCCTTTTGTTCAGCAAGGGAATTATATGTCCACAATAGATTTACAGGATGCATATCTGCATATTCCGATTCATCCAGATCATTATCAGTTCCTGAGATTCTCTTTTCTAGACAAGCATTACCAATTTGTGGCTCTACCGTTTGGCCTTGCTACAGCTCCAAGAATTTTCACAAAAATTCTCGGTGCCCTTCTGTCTGTAATCAGAGAACAGGGTATTGTGGTATTTCCTTATTTGGACGATATCTTGGTACTTGCTCAGTCTTTACATTTAGCAGAGTCTCATACGAATCGACTTGTGTTGTTTCTTCAAGATCATGGTTGGAGGATCAATTTACCAAAAAGTTCTTTGATTCCTCAAACAAGGGTAACCTTTCTGGGTTTCCAGATAGATTCAGTGTCCATGACTCTGTCTTTAACAGACAAGAGACGTCTAAAATTGATTACAGCTTGTCGAAACCTTCAGTCTCAATCATTCCCTTCGGTAGCCTTATGCATGGAAATTCTAGGTCTTATGACTGCTGCATCGGACGCGATCCCCTTTGCTCGTTTTCACATGCGACCTCTTCAGCTCTGTATGCTGAACCAATGGTGCAGGGATTACACGAAGATATATCTATTAATATCTTTAAAACCGATTTTCGACACTCTCTAACGTGGTGGACAGATCACCATCGTTTAATTCAGGGGGCTTCTTTTGTTCTTCCGACCTGGACTGTAATTTCAACAGATGCAAGTCTCACAGGTTGGGGAGCTGTGTGGGGATCTCTGACGGCACAAGGAGTTTGGGAATCTCAGGAGGTGAGATTACCGATCAATATTTTGGAACTCCGTGCAATTTTCAGAGCTCTTCAGTTTTGGCCTCTTCTGAAGAGAGAATCGTTCATTTGTTTTCAGACAGACAATGTCACAACTGTGGCATACATCAATCATCAAGGAGGGACTCACAGTCCTCTGGCTATGAAAGAAGTATCTCGAATTTCTTCTGTTATGTGTGATCAGTCCACGGGTCATCATTACTTCTGGGATATAACTCCTCCCCAACAGGAAATGCTAGAGGATTCACCCAGCAGAGCTGCATATAGCTCCTCCCCTCTACGTCAGTCCCAGTCATTCTCTTGCACCCAACGACTAGATAGGATGTGTGAGAGGACTATGGTGATTATACTTAGTTTTTATGACTTCAATCAAAAGTTTGTTATTTTACAATAGCACCGGAGCGTGTTATTACTTCTCTGGCAGAGTTTGAGGAAGAATCTGCCAGAGTTTTTTACTATGATTTTAACCGGAGTTGTTAAGATCATATTGCTGTTCTCGGCCATCTGAGGGAGGTAAAGGCTTCAGATCAGGGGACAGCGGGCAGATGAATCTGCATTGAGGTATGTAGCAGTTTTTATTTTCTGAATGGAATTGATGAGAAAATCCTGCCATACCGTTAAAATGACATGTATGTATACACTTCAGTATTCTGGGGATGGTATTTCACCGGAACTACTCTGTTAAAGGTCACTAATCCTTTTAATAACTATTTATCATGTTAAACGTTTTTGCTGGAATGTAGAATCGTTTACATTGCTGAGGTACTGTGTGAATAAATATTTGGGCATTATTTTCCACTTGGCAGCCTTTTTTTGCTTTTATTTGTGACAGTTTCGTTTCTCTTCACTGCTGTGTGGGAGAGGGAGGGGCCGTTTTTGGCGCTCTTTGCTACGCATCAAAAAATTCCAGTCAGTTACTTTTATATTTCCTGCATGATCCGGTTCATCTCTGACAGATCTCAGGGGTCTTCAAACTTCTTTGAAGGGAGGTAAATTCTCTCAGCAGAGCTGTGAGAATTCTTATAGTGACTGTGAATAAAAACGTTGCTTTGTAATTTTTATGTCAAATTTAATTATTGTTATTTTACTAATGGGAACAAACCTTTGCTAAAAGATTCTAAACAAATTCCTAAGAGTTCCATCCTTCAAAATGGAAACTATTCGGACAATCTTACCCATGATCCAAAAGGGTCAGTACATGACCACAGTGGATTTAAAAGATGCTTACCTTCACATACCGATCCACAAAGATCATCACCGGTATCTAAGGTTTGCCTTCTTAGACAGGCACTACCAGTTTGTAGCTCTTCCATTCGGATTGGCTACGGCTCCAAGAATCTTCACAAAGGTTCTGGGTGCCCTTCTGGCGGTACTAAGACCGCGAGGGATTTCGGTAGCTCCGTACCTAGACGACATTCTAATACAAGCTTCAAGCTTTCAGACTGCCAAGTCTCATACAGAGTTAGTTCTGGCATTTCTAAGGTCGCATGGATGGAAAGTGAACGAAAAGAAGAGTTCTCTTTTTCCTCTCACAAGAGTTCCATTCTTGGGGACTCTTATAGATTCTGTAGAAATGAAGATTTACCTGACAGAAGACAGGTTAACAAAGCTTCAAAATGCATGCCGTGTCCTTCATTCCATTCAACACCCGTCAGTAGCTCAATGCATGGAGGTGATCGGCTTAATGGTAGCGGCAATGGACATAGTACCTTTTGCACGCCTACACCTCAGACCGCTGCAATTGTGCATGCTAAGTCAGTGGAATGGGGATTACTCAGATTTGTCCCCTACTCTGAATCTGAATCAAGAGACCAGAAATTCTCTTCTATGGTGGCTTTATCGGCCACACCTGTCCAGGGGGATGCCATTCAGCAGGCCAGACTGGACAATTGTAACAACAGACGCCAGCCTACTAGGTTGGGGCGCTGTCTGGAATTCTCTGAAGGCTCAGGGACTATGGAATCAGGAGGAGAGTCTCCTTCCAATAAACATTCTGGAATTGAGAGCAGTTCTCAATGCCCTTCTGGCTTGGCCCCAATTAACAACTCGGGGGTTCATCAGGTTTCAGTCGGACAACATCACGACTGTAGCTTACATCAACCATCAGGGAGGGACAAGAAGCTCCCTAGCAATGATGGAAGTATCAAAGATAATTCGCTGGGCAGAGTCTCACTCTTGCCACCTGTCAGCAATCCACATCCCGGGAGTGGAGAACTGGGAGGCGGATTTCTTGAGTCGCCAGACTTTTCATCCGGGGGAGTGGGAACTTCATCCGGAGGTCTTTGCCCAAATACTTCGACGTTGGGGCAAACCAGAGATAGATCTCATGGCGTCTCGCCAGAACGCCAAACTTCCTCACTACGGGTCCAGATCCAGGGATCCGGGAGCGGTTCTGATAGATGCTTTGACAGCACCTTGGAACTTCGGGATGGCTTATGTGTTTCCACCCTTCCCGCTGCTTCCTCGATTGATTGCCAAAATCAAACAGGAGAGAGCATCAGTGATTCTAATAGCGCCTGCATGGCCACGCAGGACTTGGTATGCAGATCTAGTGGACATGTCATCCTGTCCGCCTTGGTCTCTACCTCTAAGACAGGACCTTCTGATACAGGGTCCATTCAAACATCAAAATCTAAGTTCTCTGAAGCTGACTGCTTGGAAATTGAACGCTTGATTTTATCAAAACGTGGTTTTTCTGAGTCGGTTATTGATACCCTGATACAGGCTAGGAAGCCTGTTACCAGAAGGATTTACCATAAAATATGGCGTAAATACCTATACTGGTGCGAATCCAAAGGTTACTCCTGGAGTAAGATTAGGATCGCTAGGATATTGTCTTTTCTACAAGAAGGTTTAGAAAAGGGTTTATCAGCTAGTTCATTAAAGGGACAGATTTCAGCTCTGTCCATCTTGTTACACAGGCGTCTGTCAGAAAATCCAGACATCCAGGCTTTTTGTCAGGCTTTAGCTAGGATCAAGCCTGTGTTTAAAGCTGTTGCTCCGCCATGGAGTTTAAACTTAGTTCTTAACGTTTTACAAGGTGTTCCGTTTGAACCCCTTCATTCCATTGATATAAAATTGTTATCTTGGAAAGTTCTGTTTTTAATGGCTATTTCCTCGGCTCGAAGAGTCTCTGAGTTATCAGCCTTACATTGTGATTCTCCTTATCTGATTTTTCACTCAGACAAGGTAGTTCTGCGTACTAAACCTGGGTTCTTACCTAAGGTAGTCACTAACAGGAATATCAATCAAGAGATTGTTGTTCCATCCTTGTGTCCAAATCCTTCTTCAAAGAAGGAACGTCTTCTACACAATCTGGATGTAGTTCGTGCCCTCAAGTTCTACTTGCAGGCAACTAAAGATTTTCGCCAAACTTCTTCCCTGTTTGTCGTTTATTCTGGACAGAGGAGAGGTCAAAAAGCTTCTGCTACCTCTCTCTCTTTTTGGCTTCGTAGCATAATACGTTTAGCCTATGAGACTGCTGGACAGCAGCCTCCTGAAAGAATTACAGCCCACTCCACTAGAGCTGTGGCTTCCACTTGGGCCTTTAAGAATGAGGCCTCTGTTGAACAGATTTGCAAGGCTGCAACTTGGTCTTCGCTTCATACTTTTTCCAAATTTTACAAATTTGACACTTTTGCTTCTTCGGAGGCTATTTTTGGGAGAAAGGTTCTTCAGGCAGTGGTTCCTTCTGTATAATGAGCCTGCCTATCCCTCCCGTCATCCGTGTACTTTTGCTTTGGTATTGGTATCCCAGAAGTAATGATGACCCGTGGACTGATCACACATAACAGAAGAAAACATAATTTATGCTTACCTGATAAATTCCTTTCTTCTGTTGTGTGATCAGTCCACGGCCCGCCCTGTTTTAAGGCAGGTAAATATTTTTTAAATTATACTCCAGTCACCACTTCACCCTTGGTTACTCCTTTCTCGTTGATTCTTGGTCGAATGACTGGGACTGACGTAGAGGGGAGGAGCTATATGCAGCTCTGCTGGGTGAATCCTCTTGCATTTCCTGTTGGGGAGGAGTTATATCCCAGAAGTAATGATGACCCGTGGACTGATCACACAACAGAAGAAAGGAATTTATCAGGTAAGCATAAATTATGTTTTTGGTTTGGGCGGAATCCAGCTCCTGTCTAATCTCTGCGGTTCATATCCCAGGTGTAGACAATTGGGAAGCGGATTATCTCAGTCGCCAAACGTTGCATCCGGGCGAATGGTCTCTTCACCCAGAGGTATTTCTTCAGATTGTTCAAATGTGGGGGCTCCCAGAGATAGATCTGATGGCCTCTCATCTAAACAAGAAACTTCCCAGGTATCTGTCCAGATCCCGGGATCCTCAGGCGGAGGCAGTGGATGCATTATCACTTCCTTGGAAGTATCATCCTGCCTATATCTTTCCGCCTCTAGTTCTTCTTCCAAGAGTAATCTCCAAGATTCTGAGGGAATGCTCGTTTGTTCTGCTAATAGCTCCGGCATGGCCTCACAGGTTTTGGTATGCGGATCTTGTCCGGATGGCATCTTGCCAACCATGGACTCTTCCGTTAAGACCAGACCTTCTGTCGCAAGGTCCTTTTTTCCATCCGGATCTGAAATCCTTAAATTTAAAGGTATGGAGATTGAACGCTTGATTCTTGGTCAAAGAGGTTTCTCTGACTCCGTGATTAATACTATGTTACAGGCTCGTAAATCTGTATCTCGAGAGATATATTATAGAGTCTGGAAGACTTATATTTCTTGGTGTCTTTCTCATCATTTTTCTTGGCATTCTTTTAGAATACCGAGAATTTTACAGTTTCTTCAGGATGGTTTAGATAAGGGTTTGTCCGCAAGTTCTTTGAAAGGACAAATCTCCGCTCTTTCTGTTCTTTTTCACAGAAAGATTGCTATTCTTCCTGATATTCATTGTTTTGTACAAGCTTTGGTTCGTATAAAACCTGTCATTAAGTCAATTTCTCCTCCTTGGAGTTTGAATTTGGTTCTGGGAGCTCTTCAAGCTCCTCCGTTTGAACCTATGCATTCATTGGACATTAAATTACTTTCTTGGAAAGTTTTGTTCCTTTTGGCCATCTCTTCTGCTAGAAGAGTTTCTGAATTATCTGCTCTTTCTTGTGAGTCTCCTTTTCTGATTTTTCATCAGGATAAGGCGGTGTTGCGAACTTCTTTTGAATTTTTACCTAAAGTTGTGAATTCCAACAACATTAGTAGAGAAATTGTGGTTCCTTCATTATGTCCTAATCCTAAGAATTCTAAGGAGAAATCGTTGCATTCTTTGGATGTTGTTAGAGCTTTGAAATATTATGTTGAAGCTACGAAATCTTTCCGTAAGACTTCTAGTCTATTTGTTATCTTTTCCGGTTCTAGAAAAGGCCAGAAAGCTTCTGCCATTTCTTTGGCATCTTGGTTGAAATCTTTAATTCATCTTGCCTATGTTGAGTCGGGTAAAATTCCGCCTCAGAGAATTACAGCTCATTCTACTAGGTCAGTATCTACTTCCTGGGCGTTTAGGAATGAAGCTTCGGTTGACCAGATCTGCAAAGCAGCAACTTGGTCCTCTTTGCATACTTTTACTAAATTCTACCATTTTGATGTATTTTCTTCTTCTGAAGCAGTTTTTGGTAGAAAAGTTCTTCAGGCAGCGATTTCAGTTTGAATCTTCTGCTTATGTTTTTCGTTAAACTTTATTTTGGGTGTGGATTATTTTCAGCAGGAATTGGCTGTCTTTATTTTATCCCTCCCTCTCTAGTGACTCTTGTGTGGAAAGATCCACATCTTGGGTAGTCATTATCCCATACGTCACTAGCTCATGGACTCTTGTTAATTACATGAAAGAAAACATAATTTATGTAAGAACTTACCTGATAAATTCATTTCTTTCATATTAACAAGAGTCCATGAGGCCCACCCTTTTTTGTGGTGGTTATGATTTTTTTGTATAAAGCACAATTATTCCAATTCCTTATTTTATATGCTTCGCACTTTTTTTCTTATCACCCCACTTCTTGGCTATTCGTTAAACTGATTTGTGGGTGTGGTGAGGGGTGTATTTATAGGCATTTTAAGGTTTGGGAAACTTTGCCCCTCCTGGTAGGAATGTATATCCCATACGTCACTAGCTCATGGACTCTTGTTAATATGAAAGAAATGAATTTATCAGGTAAGTTCTTACATAAATTATGTTATTCTATTATTTTTATTTTTTCAATTTTTAATTTTTAATAAATCGGCATCTATTTTGGATGATGTATTTTCATTTTTGATATTGTCTTTTCATTCACACCCATAATAGAGGGGTAAGACGCACTCTGGTATAATAGGAATATGAACGGTTTTTAAGTTTAAAATCACTAGACACTAAGTACACATTGTGGAGAGAGATTTTAGGAGTAATCTACTCACATCATTTTCTTAAATATCCTTTTAAAATCTGAATTAACAAAATATTGTCACTTTATATTTCACCATTTTAATACTATATCATATTATATTATACACATCCTATCACTATATTAGGAATATAAAAGGTCACTTAGCAACGTATGATCCCTTAAGCTGGAAACATCGCCCCTATAACCTTTTCTATCTAGCTTTGTATTACAGCCAATATTGTTTATATCAATAAATACCTTGATTTTATTCTGGCTTTGCTACTTATTGGGTGAGAACAGCATTACCATACACCTACGTTGGAGGAACCTTTGAGACCGGAGGGAGCTAGCTGGTTAGCTCTGATAGCCAGCCTGCGTCTACAAGCACATAAGTGTGCTTCTTCAAATTGTGAGTACCCTGTGTAAGAATTGTGGAGTTGGGGTTTTCTGGTTATCACGGATACACACATTTGGGCGCTTCTTATCTTTCAGATTGGGAGCGAGCGATTGCTGGAGGGAGCAAGCTGGGTAGCTCTGATAGCCAGCCCGCTACTACTAGCACATAAGTGTGCTTGAGGATATTGTGAGTAGTCTGTGTATAAGATTGGTGTCTGTTTCACTTCGTTGTTCGCTACGGATACACACATTTGTGCGCCTCTCTTGTGTTTGCAGTTTTCTAAGCAAAAAAAGTGTGGGTTTAGAGGGGCCCTGGCGGGGGTCTGTCGCTGTGAGGGCCATGGAGTGTGGGGTCTGGCCCTGGAGGTTGGGTACCCTTTCTCTGGACCTTAATGTTGGGGGTCCTGGCTCTGTAATACATTTTGTTCAGTGTGAGACAGTGTTCCTGGGACCTTGATTGGTATCAGTCTGCCCTTGGTGTGCAGTGGGGTAAGAGCGTGCAGTGGGGGCATGACAGGCCGGGGCCCACCAGCAGGGCTATCACGGCCCGGTACTGGGCCACGGCCCGGCTGTTGAGAAACCAGGGTCTAAACTGACAAACTTCCTGATTTAGAGGTAGTAGATGATATTTGTGATGACATATCACAATTAACTATCAGAACAAAATGGTGTTTTCAATAATGAAAATGGCAGATGCTGGTAATACACCACCCACAGGCAGATATTGCGTGCAGGTTATTTCAGTGTGTTTTGTGTGGGGGTCTTTTTGTCCTATCCTGTCGCTGCTAGTATCTAAATACTGTGTCAGCAAACGGAATTGGACAAGTACTCTCCTACTCATACATTGTTAATTATAGAGCTTCTTGAATTACAGTGCACTCTTTTATGCTAAATTTGATAAGCGACTTACTCTTTCTTATAAACACGTTTACATAATTGCACTTTGCTGTTCCTTTTGTTGCACGCGTTTTACCTACCAAAACACTCTCCCCCCCCAAGGGAAACCCATTATTTTCTGGCTTGACAAATCCAAGGTTCCAAAAGCCACAGTTCTTCAAATGTTGTTTATGGTTCCTGTTAGGAAGTTTATTGAATAGGAGCACTAAACTGATACGTGACTATACCAGTGCGACCCTTGCAGATCTAAATTATGATTCTTTATACAGAAATTTTGATCTACAAAGTAAATTTCTGAATCAGGTGACTATGTAAAGTCTGGTCTGTGAATTGCTGAGCAATATAAATGGTATATAAAGTCATTGCTTGGTTTTATATAGTTAGATTTGCATCACATTCAATTATTAAATCTTAACCAGAGTGTCTGGACACTCTGGAGCCTTGACTCATAGTAGTGGGTGTTGCTGGGGTAAAGGTCTTCACATAGCAGTAAGCTGTATATGGATTTGATGCTAAGTGACCTATCACTGCATAATGATATATTTTAGTCTTGTAAAAAAGTACAAGAGAAAATGTTCGAAAGTGTTAATGGTGTTGGCATATAACAATTTAATCCCTGCAAAGGGTTTAAGGGTACAGTGTACTGTAAATTTGTTTTTTTCTTAATGTGTTTTCAATTACTTGTTATACTAGCTGCAGGGTATCAAATGTGTGAGAAATTGCTCCTTTTGCTTTATTTTTGTATTTTTAAATAGCTGGTTTTGTTCTTTGAAACTACAACCCATCAAAATTAGTTGAGCTTGCACAAAAATCAGTAGACATGAGCATTCATCAGCTTTGTTAGCTACCAAATGCCAATGTCTAAAAATCAGATGTCCTTAGTGTATCACTTTCTTTAAACACACATGCTTCATTATTTTATCTCTGTGAACCAAAGATCAATACTTAAGCAATAAAATGTTAAATTTCAATTGATCTATTTTTTCTGCTGGCGTTATTTACACAGGTTTTCTTTAACCTATACTTAAAGGGACATGTAACCCAAAAAAATTATTTCATGATTCGGATAGAAAATTAAATTTCAAACAACTTTCCAATTTACTTCTATTATTTAATTTGCTTCTTTCTCTTGTTATCCTTTGCTGAAATGTTTATCTAGGCAAGTTCATGTGCAGCACAGAATCTAGGTTCTAGCTGTTGATTGGTGGCTTCATATATAAACTGATTGTCATTGGCTCACCCATGTGTTCAGTTAGAACAAATGATACCAAGAGAATTAAACAGATTAGATAATAGAAGTAAATTAGAAAGTTGTTTAAAATTGTATTCTCTATCTGAATCATGAAAGAAAAAAATTGTGTTTCATGTCCCTTTAAGTATAAAAACTTTTAAAATAGGTAGGGATACCACAGGAAAAATCTGCTATTTCAAATACTGAAACAAAGTTAAAAGGACAGTCTACATCAGAATTTTTATTGTTTAAAAAAAATAGATAATCCCTTTATTACCCATTCCCTAGTTTCGCATAACCAACAGATATATAAATACACTTTTTACCTCTGATTACCTTGTATCTAAGCCTCTGCAAACTGCCCCATTATTTCAGTTCTTTTGACAGACAACCATTTTAGCCAATCAGAGCTTGCTCACTGGAACTCCATGTGCTTGAGCACAGTGTTATCTATATGATAAACGTGAACTAACACCCTCTAGTGGTGAAAAACTGTCAAAATGCCCTGAGACAGAGGCAGCCTTCAAGGGCTTGGAAATTGGCATATGACCCTCCTAGGTTTAGCCTTCAACTAAGAATACCAAGAGAACAAAGCAAAATCAGTGATAAAAGTAAATTGGAAAATTGTTTTAAATGTCATTATCTATCTAAATCATGAAAGTTTATTTTGGACTAGACTGTCCCTTTTTAAATGAGCTATTTGAATACACTCCAGCAGGTAAAATAGATCATTAGAGACACATTTTGGGTAAAATGTCCCATAGTTAATCGGGTCCAGAGCAGCAATTTACTACTGAGACCTAACTAAACGCATCTAATGAGCTAAGTACAAACACAGCTGTCGTGCATTGCTGCTGTGTAGCCTACCTGGGTATGCCTTTCAACAAATGATAGCAAGAAAATTAACAACATTTTATAATCAAAATAAAATGAAAAATCTCATAAAATTGTGTGTCCTATCTGATTTATGAAAGTTTATTTTTGACGTTCTTGGGTTTTTTTTTTTTTTACATAGGTTATGAATAATTTACCTTATGCAATCAGAAACAGTAATAAAGACATTTATTACATACAAAAAAATCATCAGGCTATCACATGAAATTGAAAATGGCTTTCAGAAAGCAAAACGAGAGGTGAAAACCATGACCTTATATAGTACAGTTGGTCTTCAAGTAAAAGTGGGCAGCTGACTATGTTAAGCCCAATGTTCCCATATTAAGAAATTGAAATATGACTTCTTAACATGTTCAAACTCTTTCTGACAAGAATAAGAAGTGACAATGGACAGGATTGGGGAAGGCAATTCATTTTATATAAGATTTATGAAGAAGAAAAAAAATCTGATTTTTATCTTGGGCTTCCAAAAATATATTTCTTCCTGATTACATTGAGGTAGGCAAATTACATTTCAGAAGACGCAAAGTTGATTTTTATCTCCAGTATCATAAAATCTATTTCTAATTTCAGTCTTTTTAGTTTTAGAACAAACTATTAGTAGTTGGTATTTAGCTTTGCTGATGTAGAGTAGCTGAATTGCTAAAATAATTAAATATGCAGGAAAGCTCAGTCCACTAGAGGTAGATCTTAAGTCTGCATAAGTCTGCCATATTTTGTTGATATTTATAAACACATTTATTAGAAAACCTGCAATTATTGGTATGTAACGAACAACCACAAATACATATTGCAGAGATACATATGTTTTAGCACACATGCTTGTATGTATCTGCTTTAAGATTAATAAGATAGATGTGAATGTACAAAAAATACTTTTGGTTGTGTATTTTGCCTTTACAGTTTTGCATTTAACTTTTTTTAGTGACCTTTTTTACCCTCTTGCTTTTTAGTGTAGAGATCGGTGAGAGTGTAAGGGGAGAAGACGTCTACATCATACAGAGTGGCTGCGGTGAAATCAATGATAATCTGATGGAACTCCTTATCATGATAAATGCCTGCAAGATCGCGTCTTCCTCTAGGGTCACTGCTGTTATACCATGTTTTCCTTATGCCCGTCAAGACAAAAAAGACAAGGTAAGGCTTACCAGCTGCTAGATGTTATGTTTATGCAGAACTTAATCAACCATTGTAAGACAATATTATATTGCAATGTCTAGCTTTTATCATTTTAATTTGTTCATCAATTTTAATCCTATATTTTTGTTCCTATGTAAAGAACTCACCTGCATTTGTTGTACGATGGTATACATTTATGATGAGAAGACATAGTCTAATTACCTGACGGTACTGGGAGTTGCCAGCCATAATTGATTAAAAACTACCCCTTAAGATAAGACTAAGAATTTTTTTTCTTCAATGACTCAAGCTCGTTGTATACAATGGAAAAATCTATATAGTTATATAATTTCTCTAGCAATCTATGGCAGCAGTGTTTGCAACAATATAAATCACATTTTTTCATTTGACGAAAACTTAACACTTATATAATATTTAATTGCAGAAAGGATAGGAGCACCAACTCAGAAATTGCTGCAGCTTTTGAGTATCAGCCGAAGTGCATCAGCTGTGTTTTGTTCACTCCTCCGTTATTTCTAACCCACCATTTTGTTCTGGAATATGTACATTTTTTATTGTTTATCGTTTTGAATGAAGGACTTTTTATATCTACTGCAATTTCCGAGTTGGTGCTCCTATCCTTTCTGCAATTGTGTATCTGGACCCATAAGTGCAGCACAACTCTACGTTTGAAATTGTTAACCCTGTCACCGGTTCGACAGTCCGTATATCGGATCAAACTAGTTCAGGACGAGCCGTTGATATCATCATTGTCATCTGTCTTTCCGCTTCGTACAACCACGCCCCTGTGACGGCCGAAAGAGGGTGGAGGAAAAATCACGCATACGGAGGTGCACATTTGGCGGAAGAAACCTGTATGCATTCGGCACTCGTGAAGCTCTCAGAGGAGGACAATTCCAACCCAATCGACCATCACCTTTGGACCGGACAGCTCACGGGGAGGCGATAAGTGCGCTATTTGCTTATATCGCTCTTTTGACCAGTATTGTACCACACAGCCTGAATTGTACTTTGCTTTGTCAGACTAACAATACGTTTGGGATACCTGACTCTCATAATATAGTGTGTGTGCTTCTATGGTTATCACTTCTATAATATAGTCTTATCAGTTCATCTAAATAGGTTGTATAGAGACTTAAAGTATGTCTCACTGCCTTCAGACCCAAAACATGTGGGATGCTCGAATACAGAGAATTGACATCTATTGCTAGCCATGCCCATTGTGATTCCCACTTAACATCTTTGATTGTATTCAGTAAGTGAGTGGTATCCCTTAGATATCCTGGTAGTTGAATGACACATGGTTGCAACAGATTGTCAACCCATTCTCCTAAATGTTCTATCAAATAACCTACCCCTGAAACTATGGGCCGTCCAGCAGGTTTTTATTGGATCTTTATGTATTTTTCTCTTACATGGTGTATCCAGTCCACGGATTCATCCTTACTTGTGGGATATTCTCATTCCCTACAGGAAGTGCAAAGAGAGCACACAGCAGAGCTGTCCATATAGCTCCCCCTCAGGCTCCGCCCCCCAGTCATTCTCTTTGCAGCTCTAACAAGTAGCATCTCCACGGGAGTGTGAAGGGAATGTGGTGTTAGATATGTAATTTTTATTTCTTTAATCAAAAGTTTATTTTAAAATAGTGCCGGTTTGTACTATTTACTCTAAGGCAGAAAGTGAAGAAGATTTCTGCTGAGAGGAAAATGATTTTAGCATGTTGTAACTAAAATCCATTGCTGTTCCCACGCAGGACTGTTGAGTACCAGAAAACCTCAGTTGGGGGGAACAGTTTGCAGGCTTAACTGCTTTTACGGTATGTTTCAGTCAATTTTTTCTAGTCAAGACTTAGTAATGCTAGAAAACTGACAAGAATCCCCATGTGGGAAAGGTAAGCCATATTCTAAGACTTAGTATAGAAGGAAGGCTTATTGGAAGGGCTCAAAACACTGGTGGACACTGTTAAGGGGCAATCGATTATTTTTTAACATAAATCTGACTTTAATACAAGTTTTATTACATTTGAAACACTCTTTTGGGTTTTTTTCCGCATGGCATATATTTAGACACCTATTTTGGCTTGGGAAGGCCCCACAACTCCAGAGTGAAGATGGAGGGGGCCTGAATTTCGCGCCTCAGTTGCGCAGTTGATTTTACAGACAGCTTCATGCAGATCCATGTGAAGGGTCCCAAGATTACTTAAGGACTTCAGAGAGGCTTATTTTTTATCAAAACTAATCCCCAAGGAAGGTAGGGCAACAGCAAGGCTGTGGCATGGTTAATTTGCTCCGGTTTGGGCAGTAGGGGGTTAATTGACTTGAAATTTACTGTGCAATCATTTCAAAGCATTAGGATCATATGGTGAAAATTTTATAAAGATTGGATGATTTTTGGAGGTTTTGTAAAAAAGTGTGCACTTTTTATTATTTAAAGGCACAGTACCATTTTTCCAAAAATTGTATTTTACTGTATTTGAGTGCTGTCTAAGTCTGTTTAACATGTCTGAGCCTACAGATAGACCTTGTTCTATGTGTTTAATAGCCATGCCGGTACCCCCTTTACATTTGTGTTTAAAGTGTGCTAAGGTATCTAAACATTTTAAAGACCATGCAGTGACAGTTAAAAATGTAGCCCAAGATGATTCTTTAACGGAAGGTAACGAGGATAGTCCTCCTTCCTCTCCCCATGAGTCGACACCAGTTACGCCCGCGCAAGCGATGCCTAGTACCTCTAGAGCATTTGCCCTCTATTACATTACAACAATTGGCAGCAGTCATGGATAATTCCCTTGTGTCATTTCTATCCAAACTGCCAGTTTTTCCTAAAAAGCATAATAGCTCAGTTTTAATAACAGAGGATGAGCAATCAGAAGTTTTGGATGATTTATCTGTTGTACCCTCACAACCTCTGAAGTGGCAGTGAGGGATGTACTGTCTGAGGGAGAAATTTCTGACACAGGAAAAATTTCTCAGCGGGCAGAATCAGATTCCTTAGCGTTTAAATTTAAGCTGGAACACCTCCGCGTACTGCTTAAGGAGGTTTTAGCTACGCTGGTTGATTGTGACCCCATAGTGGTCCCAGAAAAATTGTGTAAAATGGACAAGTTTCTAGAAGTCCCTGTATACACTGATGCGTTTCCGATCCCGAGAGGGTGGCGGATATTGTGACTAGGGAGTGGGAGAGACCAGGTGTACCTTTTGTCCCCCCCCCCCATCTTTAAGAAAATGTTCCCCATAACTGACCCCAGGCGGGACGCGTGGCAGACGGTCCCTAAGGTAGAGGGAGCAGTTTCAACACTAGCCAAGCGCACAACCATACCAGTAGAAGGCAGTTGTGCTTTCAAAGATCCTATGGATAAAAAATTAGGTTTACTAAAGAAAATTTTTGTTCCACAAGGTTTCCTTCTTCAACCGATTGCCTGCATGATTCCTGTAACTACTGCAGTGGCTTTTTGGTTTGAGGCGCTGGAGGAGTCGCTCCAGAGGGAGACTTCATATGACGAAGTCATGGATAGAATTCATGCTCTAAAGCTGGCTAATTCTTTTATCACAGATGCCGCTTTAAAATTAACTAAGTTAGCTGCGAAAAATTCTGGTTTTGCCATTATGGCGCGAAGAGCGCTTTGGCTCAAATCGTGGTCGGCTGACGTGTCGTCCAAAACAAAATTACTAAATATTCCTTTCAAGGGAAAGACCCTATTCGGGGTTGAAATATCACTGGGGGAAAGGGCCATGCCCTCCCGCAAGATAGACCGTTTAAGGCCAAAAACAAGGCTAATTTTCGCTCCTTTCGCAACTTCAGGAGCGGACCTGCTTCAACCTCTGCAACCGCAAAGCAAGAGGGTAACACTTCCCAGCCCAAAGCAACCTGGAAGCCTTTGCAGGGCTGGAACAAGGGTAAACAGGCCAAGAAGCCTGCTGCTGCTACCAAGACAGCATGAAAGGGTAGCCCCCGAACCGGGACCGGATCTAGTAGGGGGCAGACTTTCTCTCTTTGCTCAGGCTTGGACGAGAGATGTTCCAGATCCCTGGGCATTAGAAATCGTTGCTCAGGGGTATCTTTTAGAATCCAAGGACTCTCCTCCAAGGTTCCACATTTCTCGTTTGTCTTCAGACCAGACAAAGAAACAGGCGTTCTTACGCTGTGTAGAAGATCTTCTAAAGATGGGAGTGATTCACCCAGTTCTAATTGTAGATCAAGGACTGGGCTTTCTTTCATGTAATTAGCAAGAGTCCATGAGCTAGTGACGTATGGGATATACATTCCTACCAGGAGGGGCAAAGTTTCCCAAACCTCAAAATGCCTATAAATACACCCCTCACCACACCCACAATTCAGTTTTACAAACTTTGCCTCCCGTGGAGGTGGTGAAGTAAGTTTGTGCTAGATTCTACGTTGATATGCGCTTCGCAGCAGGCTGGAGCCCGGTTTTCCTCTCAGAGTGCAGTGAATGTCAGAGGGACGTGAAGAGAGTATTGCCTATTTGAATTCAATGGTCTCCTTCTACGGGATCTATTTCATAGGTTCTCTGTTATCGGTCGTAGAGATTCATCTCTTACCTCCCTTTTCAGATCGACGATATACTCTTATATACCATTACCTCTACTGATTCTTGTTTCAGTACTGGTTTGGCTATCTACTATATGTAGATGAGTGTCCTGGGGTAAGTAAGTCTTATTTTTTGTGACACTCTAAGCTATGGTTGGGATATATATATATATATATATATATATATATATATATATATATATATATATATATATATATATATATATATATATATATATATATATATATATATATATATTCTAAATATGTCTTTAAACTTATATTTGCCATGATTCAGGATGATCAGTATTCCTTATTTCAGACAGTCAGTTTCATTATTTGGGATAATGCATATGAATGATTATTTTTTCTTACCTTAAAAATTGACTTTTTTCCCTGTGGGCTGTTAGGCTCGCGGGGGCTGAAAATGCTAGATTTTTTTTTGACGTTTTTTGCGCCAAAAATGTCGGCGTCACTGGATGTGGCGTCATTCTTAGCGCCAAAAAATTTAAGCGTTGTTCTTAGGGCCAATAATGTGGGCGTCATTTTTGGCGCCAAATAATGTGGGCGTCATTCTTGTCTCCACCTTTTTTTCACATTATTTCAGTCACATTTTTCATTGCTTCTGGTTGCTAGAGGCTTGTTCATTGGCATTTTTTCCCATTCCTGAAACTGTCATTTAAGGAATTTGATAAATTTTGCTTTATATGTTGTTTTTTCTTTTACATATTGTCTCAAATTGACCCTGGATCAGAATCTACTTCTGGAAAGACGCTGCCTGATGCTGGTTCTACCAAAGTTAAGTGCATTTGTTGTAAACTTGTGGTAACTGTTCCTCCAGCTGTAGTTTGTGATGAATGTAATGATAAACTTGCTAATTTAGATAGTATTTCCATTAGTAATAATCCATTACCTGTTGTTGTTCCCTCAACATCTAATGCTCAGGATGTTCCTGTTAATATAAAAGAATTTGTTTCTAAATCTATTAGGAAGGCTCTGTCTGTTGTTCCTCCTTCCAGTAAACGTAAAAGGTCTTTTAAAACTTCTCATATTTCAGATGAATTTTTAGATGACCGACCGTCATCATTCTGACTTGTCTGTTTCTGATGAGGATTTATCTGGTTCAGAAGATTCTGTCTCAGATATTGACACTGATAAATCTTCATATTTATTTAAAATGGAATTTATTCGTTCTTTACTTAAAGAAGTTTTAATCGCATTAGATATGGAGGAGTCTAGTCCTCTTGATACTAAATTTACTAAGCGTTTAAATTTGGTTTTTAAACCTATAGTTATTCCAGATGTTTTTCCTGTCCCTGATGCTATTTCTGAAGTAATTTCTAGGGAATGGAATAATTTGGGTACTTCATTTACTCCTTCTCAAAGGTTTAAGAAATTGTATCCTGTACCATCTGACAGATTAGAGTTTTGGGACAAAATCCCTAAAGTTGATGGGGCTATCTCTACTCTTGCTAAACGTACTACTATTCCTACGGCGGATAGTACTTCCTTTAATTATCCTTTAGATAGGAAGATTGAATCCTTCCTAAGGAAAGCTTATTTATGTTCAGGTAATCTTCTTAGACCTGCTATTTCTTTAGCTGATGTTGCTGCTGCTTCCACTTTCTGGTTGGAGGCTTTAGCGCAACAAGTGTCAGACCATAATACTCATAGCATTGTTAAAGGGACACTGTACCCAAACTTTTTCTTTTGTGATTCAGATTGAGCATGAAATTTTAAGCAACTTTCTAATTTACTCCTATTATCAAATTTTCTTCATTCTCTTGGTATCTTTATTTGAAATGCAAGAATGTAAGTTTAGATGCCGGCCCATTTTTGGTGAACAACCTGGGTTGTCCTTGCTGATTGGTGGATAAATTCATCCACCAATAAAAAAGTGCTGTCCAGAGTACTGAAACCAAAAAAAGCTTAGATGCCTTCTTTTTCAAATAATGATAGCAAGAGAATGAAGAAAAATTGATAATAGGAGTAAATTAGAAAATTGCTTAAAATTGCATGCTCTTTCTGAATTACAAAAGAACAATTTTGGGTACAGTGTCCCTTTAAACTTCTTCAACATGCTAATAACTTTATTTGTGATGCCATCTTTGATATCATTAGAATTGATGTCAGGTATATGTCTTTAGCTATTTTAGCCAGAAGAGCTTTATGGCTTAAAACTTGGAATGCAGATATGTCTTCTAAGTCAACTTTGCTTTCTCTTTCTTTCCAAGGTAATAAATTATTTGGTTCTCAGTTGGATTCTATTATTTCAACTGTTACTGGGGGGGAAAGGAACCTTTTTGCCTCAGGACAAAAAATCTAAAGGTAAATACAGGGCTGCTAATCGTTTTCGTTCCTTTCGTCAGAATAAGGAACAGAAGTCTGACCCTTCCCCTAAAGGAACGGTTTCTGTTTGGAAACCTTCTCCTATCTGGAATAAATCCAAGCTTTTTAGAAAGTCAAAACCAGCCCCCAAGTCCACATGAAGGTGCGGCCCTCATTCCAGCACAGCTGGTAGGGGGCAGGTTACGATTTTTCAAAGACATTTGGATCAATTCGATTCACAGTGTTTGGATTCAGAACATTGTTTCACAAGGGTACAGAATAGGTTTCAATGTAAGGCCGCCTGCGAGAAAATTTTTTCTCTCTCGCATTCCAATAAACCCAGTGAAGGCTCAGGCATTTCTGAAATGTGTTTCAGATCTAGAGTTGGCTGGAGTAATTGTGCCAGTTCCAGTTCTGGAACAGGGTCTGGGGTTTTACTCAAATCTATTCATTGTACCAAAAAAGGAGAATTCCTTCAGACCAGTTCTGGATCTAAAGATATTGAATCGTTATGTAAGGATACCAACATTCGAAATGGTAACTATAAGGACTATTCTGCCTTTTGTTCAGCAAGGGCATTATATGTCCACAATAGATTTACAGGATGCATATCTTCATATTCCGTTTCATCCAGATCACTTTCAGTTTCTGAGATTCTCTTTTCTAGACAAGCATTACCAGTTTGTGGCCCTTCCGTTCGGCCTAGCAACAGCTGCAAGGATCTTTTCAAAGGTTCTCGGTGCCCTTCTCTCTGTAATCAGAGAACAGGGTATTGCGGTATTTCCTTATTTGGACGATATCTTGGTACTTGCTCAGTCTTCACGCTCTGCAGAATCTCATACAAATCAACTTGTGTCGTTTCTTCAAAGACATGGTTGGAGGATCAATTCATCAAAGAGTTCGTTGATTCCTCAGACACAGGTAACCTTTTTGGGTTTTCAAATAGATTCAGTGTCCATGACCTTGTCTCTAACAGAAAAGAGATGTCTGAAATTAGTTTCAGCCTGTCGAAACCTTCAGTCTCAATCATTCCCTTCGGTAGCTTTATGCATGGAAATTCTAGGTCTCATGACTGCTGCATCGGATGCGATCCCCTTTGCTCGTTTTCACATGCAGCTTTGTATGATGAACCAGTGGTGCAGGGATTATACAAAGATATCACAATTAATATCCTTAAATCCCAATGTACGACACTCTCTGACGTGGTGGATAGATCACCATCGTTTAGTCCAAGGGGTTCTTTTGTTCGTCCAACCTGGACTGTGATCTCAACAGATGCGAGTGTCAGGTTGGGGAGCTGTGTGGGGATCTCTGACAGCGCAGGGGGTTTGGGAATCTCAGGAGGCGAGATTACCAATCAACATTTTGGAACTCCGTGCGATTTTCAGAGCTCTTCAGTTCTGGCCTCTTCTGAAGAGAGAATCGTTTATTTGTTTTCAGGCAGACAATGTCACAACCGTGGCATATGTCAATCATCAGGGTGGGACTCACAGTCCTCAGGCTATGAAAGAAGTATCTCGGATACTTGTATGGGCGGAATCCAGCTCCTGTCTAATCTCTGCGGTTCACATCCCAGGTGTAGACAATTGGGAAGCGGATTATCTCAGTCGCCAGACGTTACATCCAGGCGAATGGTCTCTTCACCCAGAGGTATTTCTTCAGATTGTTCTAATCTGGGGACTTCCAGAAATAGATCTGATGGCCTCTCATCTAAACAAGAAACTTCCCAGGTATCTGTCCAGATCCAGGGATCCTCAGGCGGAGGCAGTGGACGCGTTGTCGCTTCCTTGGAATTATCATCCTGCCTATATCTTTCCGCCTCTAGTTCTTCTTCCAAAAGTGATTTCCAAAATTCAAATAGAACGTTCGTTTGTACTGCTGGTGGCTCCAGCATGGCCTCACAGGTTTTGGTATGCGGATCTCATTCGGATGGCCAGTTGCCAACCTTGGACTCTTCCGTTAAGACCAGACCTTCTATCTCAAGGCCCTTTTTTCCATCAGGATCTCAAATCATTAAATTTGAAGGTATGGAAATTGAACGCTTGATTCTTAGTCATAGAGGTTTCTCTGACTCAGTAATTAATACTATGTTACAGGCTCGTAAATCTGTGTCTAGGAAGATTTATTATCGAGTCTGGAAGACTTACATTTCTTGGTGTTCTTCTCATAAATTCTCCTGGCATTCTTTTAGAATTCCTAGAATTTTAGTTTCTTCAGGATGGTTTGGATAAAGGTTTGTCTGCAAGTTCCTTGAAAGGACAAATCTCTGCTCTTTCTGTTCTTTTTCACAGAAAGATTGCTAATCTTCCAGATATTTATTGTTTTGTACAGGCTTTGGTTCGTATCAAACCTGTCTAAGTCAATCTCTCCTCCTTGGAGTCTTAATTTGGTTCTGAGGGCTTTACAAGCTCCTCCGTTTGAACCTATGCATTCTCTGGACATTAAATTACTTTCTTGGAAAGTTCTGTTCCTTTTTGCCATCTCTTCTGCTAGAAGAGTTTCTGAGTTATCTGCTCTTTCTTGTGAATCTCCTTTTCTGATTTTTCATCAGGATAAGGCAGTGTTGCGGACTTCATTTAAATTTTTACCTAAGGTTGTGAATTCTAACAACATTAGTAGAGAAATTGTTGTTCCTTCATTGTGTCCTAATCCTAAGAATTCAAAGGAGAGATCTTTACATTCTTTGGATGTAGTAAGAGCTTTGAAATATTATGTTGAAGCTACTAAAGATTTTAGAAAGACTTCTAGTCTATTTGTTATCCTTTCTGGGTCCAGAAAAGGTCAGAAGGCATCCGCCATTTCTTTGGCGGCTTGGTTAAAGTCTTTGATTCATCATGCTTATGTAGAGTCGGGTAAATCCCCGCCTCAAAGAATTACGGCTCATTCTACTAGATCAGTTTCTACTTCCTGGGCGTTTAGGAATGAAGCTTCTGTTGATCAGATTTGCAAAGCAGCAACTTGGTCTTCTTTGCATACTTTTACTAAATTCTACCATTTTGATGTTTTTTCTTCTTCTGAAGCAGTTTTTGGTAGAAAAGTACTTCAGGCAGCTGTTTCAGTTTGATTCTTCTGCTTATAATTTCAGTTTTTTTCATTATTGAGATTAAAACTTTTGTTTTGGGTTGTGGATTATTATTTTTCAGCGGGATTGGCTGTCTTTATTTTATCCCTCCCTCTCTAGTGACTCTTGCGTGGAAGTTCCACATCTTGGGTATTTATTATCCCATACGTCACTAGCTCATGGACTCTTGCTTATTACATGAAAGAAAACATAATTTATGTAAGAACTTACCTGATAAATTAATTTCTTTCATATTAGCAAGAGTCCATGAGGCCCACCCTTTTTTTGTGGTGGTTATGATTTCTTTCATGTAATTAGCAAGAGTCCATGAGCTAGTGACGTATGGGATATACATTCCTACCAGGAGGGGCAAAGTTTCCCAAACCTCAAAATGCCTATAAATACACCCCTCACCACACCCACAATTCAGTTTTACAAACTTTGCCTCCTATGGAGGTGGTGAAGTAAGTTTGTGCTAGATTCTACGTTGATATGCGCTCCGCAGCAAGTTGGAGCCCGGTTTTCCTCTCAGCGTGCAGTGAATTGTCAGAGGGATGTGAGGAGAGTATTGCCTATTTGAATGCAGTGATCTCCTTCTACGGGGTCTATTTCATAGGTTCTCTGTTATCGGTCGTAGAGATTCATCTCTTACCTCCCTTTTCAGATCGACGATATACTCTTATTTATATACCATTACCTCTGCTGATTTTCGTTTCAGTACTGGTTTGGCTTTCTACAAACGTGTAGATGAGTGTCCTGGGGTAAGTAAATCTTATTTTCTGTGACACTCTAAGCTATGGTTGGGCACTTTATTTATAAAGTTCTAAATATATGTATTCAAAGATTTATTTGCCTTGACTCAGAATGTTCAACATTCCTTATTTTCAGACAGTCAGTTTCTTATTTGGGATAATGCGTTTGAATCAATCATTTTTTCTTACCTTAAAAATTTGACTTTTTTTCCCTGTGGGCTGTTAGGCTCGCGGGGGCTGAAAATGCTTCATTTTATTGCGTCATTCTTGGCGCGGACTTTTTTGGCGCAAAAAAATCTTTTCTGTTTCCGGCGTCATACGTGTCGCCGGAAGTTGCGTCATTTTTTTTACGTCCTTTTTTTTACGTCCTTTTGCGCCAAAAATGTCGGCGTTCCGGATGTGGCATCATTTTTGGCGCCAAAAAGCATTTAGGCGCCAAACAATGTGGGCGTATTATTTGGCGCCAAAAAATATGGGCGTCCCTTTTGTCTCCACATTATTTAAGTCTCATTTTTTCTTTGCTTCTGGTTACTAGAAGCTTGTTTATTGGCATTTTTTCCCATTCCTGAAACTGTCATTTAAGGAATTTGATCAATTTTGCTTTATATGTTGTTTTTTCTCTTATATATTGCAAGATGTCTCACGTTGCATCTGAGTCAGAAGATACTTCAGGAAAATCGCTGTCTAGTGCTGGAACTACCAAAGCTAAGTGTATCTGCTGTAAACTTTTGGTAGCTATTCCTCCGGCTGTTGTTTGTATTAATTGTCATGACAAACTTGTTAAAGCAGATAATATTTCCTTTAGTAATGTACCATTGCCTGTTGCAGTTCCCTCAACATCTAAGGTGCAGAATGTTCCTGATAACATAAGAGATTTTGTTTCTGAATCCATCAAGAAGGCTATGTCTGTTATTTCTCCTTCTAGTAAACATAAAAAATCTTTTAAAACTTCTCTCTCTACAGATGAATTTTTAAATGAACATCATCATTCTGATTCTGATGACTCTTCTGGTACAGAGGATTCTGTCTCAGAGATTGATGCTGATAAATCTTCATATTTATTCAAAATGGAATTTATTCGTTCTTTACTTAAAGAAGTACTAATTGCTTTAGAAATAGAGGATTCTGGTCCTCTTGATACTAATTCTAAACGTTTAGATAAGGTGTTTAAATCTCCTGTGGTTATTCCAGAAGTTTTTCCTGTTCCTAATGCTATTTCTGAAGTAATTTCCAGAGAATGGGATAAATTGGGTAATTCATTTACTCCTTCTAAACGTTTTAAGCAATTATATCCTGTGCCGTCTGACAGATTAGAATTTTGGGACAAGATCCCTAAAGTTGATGGGGCTATTTCTACCCTTGCTAAACGTACTACTATTCCTACGTCAGATGGTACTTCGTTTAAAGATCCTTTAGATAGGAAAATTGAATCCTTTCTAAGAAAAGCTTATCTGTGTTCAGGTAATCTTCTTAGACCTGCTATATCTTTGGCTGATGTTGCTGCAGCTTCACCTTTTTGGTTGGAGACTTTAGCGCAACAAGTAACAGATCATGATTCTCATAATATTCTTCTTCTTCTTCAGCATGCTAATAATTTTATCTGTGATGCCATTTTTGATATTATCAGAGTTGATGTCAGGTTTATGTGTCTAGCTATTTTAGCTAGAAGAGCTTTATGGCTTAAAACTTGGAATGCTGATATGGCTTCTAAATCAACTCTACTTTCCATTTCTTTCCAGGGTAACAAATTATTTGGTTCTCAGTTGGATTCCATTATCTCAACTGTTACTGGTGGGAAAGGAACTTTTTTACCACAGGATAAAAAATCTAAGGGTAAAAACAGGGCTAATAATCGTTTTCGTTCCTTTCGTTTCAACAAAGAACAAAAGCCTGATCCTTCATCCTCAGGAGCAGTTTCAGTTTGGAAACCATCTCCAGTCTGGAATAAATCCAAGCCTTCTCGAAAGGCAAAGCCTGCTTCTAAGTCCACATGAAGGTGCGGCCCTCATTCCAGCTCAGCTGGTAGGGGGCAGGTTACGTTTTTTCAAAGAAATTTGGATCAATTCTGTTCACAATCTTTGGATTCAGAACATTGTTTCAGAAGGGTACAGAATTGGTTTCAAGATGAGACCTCCTGCAAAGAGATTTTTTCTTTCCCGTGTCCCAGTAAATCCAGTGAAAGCTCAAGCATTTCTGAATTGTGTTTCAGATCTAGAGTTGGCTGGAGTAATTATGCCAGTTCCAGTTCTGGAACAGGGGATGGGGTTTTAGTCAAATCTCTTCATTGTACCAAAGAAGGAGAATTCCTTCAGGCCAGTTCTGGATCTAAAAATATTGAATTGTTATGTAAGGATACCAACGTTCAAAATGGTAACTGTAAAGACTATCTTGCCTTTTGTTCAGCAAGGGCATTATATGTCCACAATAGATTTACAGGATGCTTATCTGCATATTCCGATTCATCCAGATCATTATCAGTTCCTGAGATTCTCTTTTCTGGACAAGCATTAGCAGTTTGTGGATCTGCCGTTTGGCCTAGCTACAGCTCCAAGAATTTTTACAAAAGTTCTCGGTGCCCTTCTGTCTGTAATCAGAGAACAGGGTATTGTGGTATTTCCTTATTTGGACGATATCTTGGTACTTGCTCAGTCTTCACATTTAGCAGAATCTCATACAAATCGACTTGTGTTGTTTCTTCAAGATCATGGTTGGAGGATCAATTTACCAAAAAGTTCATTGATTCCTCAGACAAGGGTAACTTTTCTGGGTTTCCAGATAGATTCAGTGTCCATGACTCTGTCTTTGACAGACAAGAGACGTCTAAAATTGATTTCAGCTTGTCGAAACCTTCAGTCACAATCATTCCCTTCGGTAGCCTTATGCATGGAAATTCTAGGTCTTATGACTGCTGCATCGGACGCGATCCCCTTTGCTCGTTTTCACATGCGACCTCTTCAGCTCTGTATGCTGAATCAATGGTGCAGGGATTACACAAAGATATCTCAATTAATATCTTTAAAACCGATTGTACGACACTCTCTAACGTGGTGGACAGATCACCATCGTTTAATTCAGGGGGCTTCTTTTGTGCTTCCGACCTGGACTGTAATTTCAACAGATGCAAGTCTCACAGGTTGGGGAGCTGTGTGGGGATCTCTGACGGCACAAGGAGTTTGGGAATCTCAGGAGGTGAGATTACCGATCAATATTTTGGAACTCCGTGCAATTTTCAGAGCTCTTCAGTCTTGGCCTCTTCTGAAGAGAGAATCGTTCATTTGTTTTCAGACAGGCAATGTCACAACTGTGGCATACATCAATCATCAAGGAGGGACTCACAGTCCTCTGGCTATGAAAGAAGTATCTCGAATTCTGGTTTGGGCGGAATCCAGCTCCTGTCTAATCTCTGCGGTTCATATCCCAGGTATAGACAATTGGGAAGCGGATTATCTCAGTCGCCAACCGTTACATCCGGGCGAATGGTCTCTTCACCCAGAGGTATTTCTTCAGATTGTTCAAATGTGGGGACTTCCAGAAATAGATCTGATGGCCTCTCATCTAAACAAGAAACCTCCCAGGTATCTGTCCAGATCCAGGGATCCTCAAGCGGAAGCAGTGGATGCATTGTCACTTCCTTGGAAGTATCATCCTGCCTATATCTTTCCGCCTCTAGTTCTTCTTCCAAGAGTAATCTCCAAGATTCTGAAGGAATGCTCGTTTGTTCTGCTGGTAGCTCCGGCATGGCCTCACAGGTTTTGGTATGCGGATCTTGTCCGGATGGCCTCTTGCCATCCGTGGACTCTTCCGCTACGACCAGACCTTCTGTCGCAAGGTCCTTTTTTCCATCAGGATCTCAAATCCTTAAATTTAAAGGTATGGAGATTGAACGCTTGATTCTTAGTCAAAGAGGTTTCTCTGACTCTGTGATTAATACTATGTTACAGGCTCGTAAATCTGTATCCAGAGAGATATATTATAGAGTCTGGAAGACTTATATTTCTTGGTGTCTTTCTCATCATTTTTCTTGGCATTCTTTTAGAATTCCAAGAATTTTACAGTTTCTTCAGGATGGTTTAGATAAAGGTTTGTCCGCAAGTTCCTTGAAAGGACAAATCTCTGCTCTTTCTGTTCTTTTTCACAGAAAGATTGCTAATCTTCTTGATATTCATTGTTTTGTACAAGCTTTGGTTCGTATAAAACCTGTCATTAAGTCAATTTCTCCTCCTTGGAGTTTGAATTTGGTTCTAGGGGCTCTTCAAGCTCCTCCGTTTGAACCTATGCATTCATTGGACATTAAATTACTTTCTTGGAAAGTTTTGTTCCTTTTGGCAATCTCTTCTGCCAGAAGAGTTTCTGAATTATCTGCTCTTTCTTGTGAGTCTCCTTTTCTGATTTTTCATCAGGATAAGGCAGTGTTGCGAACTTCTTTCGAATTTTTACCTAAAGTTGTGAATTCCAACAACATTAGTAGAGAAATTGTGGTTCCTTCATTATGTCCTAATCCTAAGAATTCTAAGGAGAAATCGTTACATTCTTTGGATGTTGTTAGAGCTTTGAAATATTATGTTGAAGCTACTAAGTCTTTCCGAAAGACTTCTAGTTTATTTGTTATCTTTTCCGGTTCTAGAAAAGGCCAGAAAGCTTCTGCCATTTCTTTGGCATCTTGGTTGAAATCTTTAATTCATCTTGCCTATGTTGAGTCGGGTAAAACTCCGCCTCAAAGGATTACAGCTCATTCTACTAGGTCAGTTTCTACTTCCTGGGCGTTTAGGAATGAAGCTTCGATTGATCAGATTTGCAAAGCAGCAACTTGGTCCTCTTTGCATGCTTTTACTAAATTCTACCATTTTGATGTATTTTCTTCTTCTGAAGCAGTTTTTGGTAGAAAAGTACTTCAGGCAGCGGTTTCAGTTTGAATCTTCTGCTTATGTTTTTCATTAAACTTTATTTTGGGTGTGGATTATTTTCAGCAGGAATTGGCTGTCTTTATTTTATCCCTCCCTCTCTAGTGACTCTTGCGTGGAAAGATCCACATCTTGGGTAATCATTATCCCATACGTCACTAGCTCATGGACTCTTGCTAATTACATAAAAGAAAACATAATTTATGTAAGAACTTACCTGATAAATTCATTTCTTTCATATTAGCAAGAGTCCATGAGGCCCACCCTTTTTTGTGGTGGTTATGATTTTTGTATAAAGCACAATTATTCCAATTCCTTATTTTATATGCTTTCGCACTTTTTTATCACCCCACTTCTTGGCTTTTCGTTAAACTGAATTGTGGGTGTGGTGAGGGGTGTATTTATAGGCATTTTGAGGTTTGGGAAACTTTGCCCCTCCTGGTAGGAATGTATATCCCATACGTCACTAGCTCATGGACTCTTGCTAATATGAAAGAAATGAATTTATCAGGTAAGTTCTTACATAAATTATATTTTTTTTTGTATAAAGCACAATTATTCCAATTCCTTATTTTGATGCTTTCGCTCCTTTCTTATCACCCCACTTCTTGGCTATTCGTTAAACTGAATTGTGGGTGTTGTGAGGGGTGTATTTATAGGCATTTTGAGGTTTGGGAAACTTTGCCCCTCCTGGTAGGAATGTTTATCCCATACGTCACTAGCTCATGGACTCTTGCTAATATGAAAGAAATGAATTTATCAGTTAAGTTCTTACATAAATTATGTTTTTACTCAAACCTGTTTGTAGTTCCCAAAAAGGAAGGAACTTTCAGGCCAATCCTGGATTTAAAAATTCTAACAAATTCCTCAGAGTTCCATCATTCAAAATGGAAACCATTCGGACAATCTTACCGATGATCCAGGAAGGTCAATATGACTACCGTGGATTTAAAGGATGCATACCTTCATATTCCTATCCACAAAGATCACCATCAGTTCCTAAGGTTCGCCTTTCTGGACAAGCATTACCAGTTCGTGGCCCTTCTTTTCGGGTTGGCCACTGCTCCAAGAATTTTCACAAAGGTGCTAGGGTCCCTTTTGGCGGTACTAAGACCGCGGGGCATTGCAGTAGCACCTTACCTTGACGACATCTTAATTCAGGCATCATCTTTTCAAAGAGCCAAGGCTCATACAGAAATCGTTCTGGCCTTTCTAAGGTCTCACGGGTGGAAGGTGAACGTCGAAAAAAGTTCTCTGTCCCCGCTCACAAGGGTTCCCTTCCTGGGAACGCTAATAGACTCGGTAGAAATGAAAATATTTCTGACGGAGGTCAGGAAGTTAAAGGTTTTAACTAATTGCCAAGTTCTTCATTACATTCCTCGGCCTTCTGTAGCTCAGTGCATGGATGTAATCGGATTAATGTTTGCGGCAATGGACGTTGTCCCCTTTGCCCGAATTCATCTCAGACCACAGCAACTGTGCATCCTCAAACAGTGGAATGGGAATTATGCAGATTTGTCTCCTCAAATACAACTGGACTAGTAAACCAGAGATTCTCTTCTCTGGTGGTTGTCTCAGGATCACCTGTCTCAGGGAATGTGCTTCCGCAGACCAGAATGGATCATTGTCACGACCGATGCCAGTCTGTTAGGCTGGGGTGCGGTCTGGGACTCCCTGAAAGCTCAGGGCCTATGGTCTCGGGAATAATCTCTTCTCCCGATAAACATTTTGGAACTGAGAGCGATATTCAACACGCTCCAGGCATGGCCTCAACTAGCGGCGGCCAAATTCAGCAGATTTCAGTCGGACAACATCACGACTGTAGCGTACATCAATCATCAGGGACGAACAAAGAGTTCCCTAGCGATGAAGGAAGTAACCAAGATCATCAAATGGGCGGAGGATCACTCCTGCCATCTATCTGCAATTCACATCCCAGGAGTAGACAACTGGGAGGCGGTTTTTATGAGTCGTCAGACTTTTCACCCGGGGGTGTGGGAACTCCACCCGGAGGTTTTTGCTCAGCTGACCCAGCTATGGGGCATTCCAGAGTTGGATCTGATAGCGTTCCGTCAGAACACCAAACTTCCTCTTTACGGATCCAGGTCCAGGGACCCCAAGGCGGCATTGATAGATGCTCTAGTAGCGCCTTGGTCCTTCAATCTGGCTTATGTCTTTCCACTGTGTTCCCTTTTCCCTCGGCTGGTAGCCAGAATCAAACAGGAGAAGGCTTCGGTAATTTTGATAGCGCCTGCGTGGCCACGCAGGACTTGGTATGCAGACATAGTGGACATGTCATCTGTTCCACCATGGACACTGCCATCGAGGCAGGATCTTCTAATACAGGGTCCATTCAAGCATCCAAATCTTGGTATGTGGTTATACGGTAGTTAACCTTTATGATACCGCACTATTTTGTACACATATATAAATTACCACTTTTTTGTGCACACCCTCACACGAATTAGAACAGTGGTTCTTATATCCTGCTTGTAATCACTGCACTGTTATACATACAGAATATATTTATACCTCTTGTACCACATGTGATTTTTACAATTATTGTATCACATTATCACTATATACACACTAATATCATACTATTGGGCTACTAGATTAGTGTTACTTACTAACTTTAACACATTTGCACTTGACATTTCTATTTTTTAACACATCCACCATGCAAAACAGAGACCAAAGGCTTAAACATAGGGAAGCCCTGAGTAACCATGAGAATATACAAGATATGTCAGATGAAATCATAGACGATCTTTCCATGGTACAATTATTCCACAAACTAGAGGATGCCTTAAAAAATGAGCACAGACATTGGTGGGATATAGATACACTTAAAAAATATAAAGAGAGAGGTCAGATCCCTAGAGGTCTCAGAATTTTAAAATTATGTTCCTTCAAACAAGATGTAGAGTTGACTGAAAAATGGCAGGCTACTCTGACAAAACTCATAGATTTACTAATTGAGTTTAGAACAACTCTATTGAACAAAACAGAGTCTGACATTGAGGAGATTCAGAATATTTTAATTAAACATGAATCTAATACTGACTATGCTAAACACATAAAAGAAGTACAAGAGAAATCAGATACATTCCAAAAGAAAATTATACACACTAAAATCAAAAAACTAGCTAGAGATGAGAAAGATTATCTGGAAGGCAAAGTGTATGACTTTCAAAAGGGAACTCTAGAAAGTGAACACAACAGTGGTTCACTGGAAACTGATACACCTCAAGAGAAACCATGGGTAAAAGTTAATTATAAGAAACCCAGAGATAAAAAGAAGAATTTGAGTTTTAGAAACTCAAATAATACCCCGTTTAATTCCAACCACAGAGAATATAGTCAACCCTCTACCTCTAACTGGGAAAGAGAGGATTTTAACAACAGTCCACATACATATAGATACAACCAGTATCAAAACAATAACCAACAATACAACAGGGAGGAA